>NC_052147.1:228112280-228326120 GCF_902713615.1 Scyliorhinus canicula
GTTGGCAAGCTGACATGCAACCTACTCATGGGTAGCTCAGGAAATATGTAATTCAACCAAGCATGTCTGTAGAGGCCTTTTGACACTTCAGCAGGGAAGTCTTTATGGTGCTGTGTCATACACTGCGGGAGGCCGAGTGAAGTGGGTGTGTGCGCGCGTGTGTGAGAAACTGAGCGAGTGTGTGGGGTTAGTGAGTGAGGTCCCAGGTTCGATCCCGGCTCAGGGACACTGTCTGTGTGGAGTTTGCAAACATGCACATTCTCCCTGTGTTTGCGTGAGTTTTGCCCCTACAACCCCAAAGATGTGCAGGGTAGATGGATTGGCCACGCTAAATTGCCCCTTAATTGGACAAAAAGAATTGGTTACGCTAAATTTATTTTCACCAAAAAGTGGGCTATGTGAGGCTGTGAGTGAGGGTGTGTGTGAGAGAGAGTGGATGAATGTGTGGGGGTGAGTGCAAGAAACTGAGTGAGAGAGGGGGTGTATGTGAGACTGAGCAAATGTGTGGGGTGAATCCGACAGACTGAGTCTGTGGGGGTGAGTGTGAGAGACACTGAGTGAATGTGCGGGGGAGGGGGTGTATGACACTGAGTGAGTGTGTGTGGGTGAGTGTGTGGGGATGTAAGTGGGAGAGACTGAGTGATTGTGTGGGAGTGAGTGTGTGGGAGTGAGTGTGTGGGAGTGAGTGTGTGGGAGTGAGTGTGTGGGGATATGAGTGAGTGTGTGGGGGTGAGTGTGTGGGGATGAGTGTGTGGGGGTGAGTGTGTGGGGATGTGAGTGTGAGACACTGAGTGAGTGTGTGGGGGTGAGAATGTGGGGGTGAGTGTGTGGGGATGTGAGTGGGAGACACTGAGTGAGTGTGTGGGAGTGAGTGTGTGGGGGTGAGTGTGTGGGGGTGAGAATGTGGGGGTGAGTGTGTGGGGATGTGAGTGGGAGACACTGAGTGAGTGTGTGGGGGTGAGTGTGTGAGGATGTGAGAGTGAGAGACCGGCTGAGTGTGTGGGAGTGAGTGTGTGGGGTGAGTGTGTGGGGTGAGTGTGTGGGGTGAGTGTGTGTGGGTGTGAGTGGGAGAGACTGAGTGAGTGTGTGGGAGTGAGTGTGTGGGGGTGAGTGTGTGGGGGTTAGTGTGTGGGGGTGAGTGTGTGGGGGTGAGTGTGTGGGGGTGAGTGTGTGGGAGTGAGTGTGTGGGGGTGAGTGTGTGGGGATGTGAGTGGGAGAGACTGAGTGAGTGTGTGGGAGTGAGTGTGTGAGGGTGAGTGTGTGAGGATGTGAGAGTGAGAGACCGGCTGAGTGTGTGGGGTGAGTGTGTGTGGGTGTGAGTGGGAGAGACTGAGTGAGTGTGTGGGGGTGAGTGTGTGGGATGTGAGTGCGAGAGACTGAGTGAGTGTGTGAGGGTGAGTGTGTAGGGGTGAGTGTGCGGGAGTGAGTGTGTGGGAGTGAGTGTGTGGGGGTGAGTGTGTGGGGGTGAGTGTGTGGGGGTGAGTGTGTGGGGATGTGAGTGCGAGAGACTGAGTTAGTGTGTGGGGGTTAGTTTGTGGGGGTGAGTGTGTGGGGGTGAGTGTGTGTGAGTGAGTGTGTGGGGGTGAGTGTGTGGGAGTTAGTGTGTGGGGATGTGAGTATGTGGGGGTGAGTGTATGGGGATGTGAGTGGGAGAGACTGACTGAGTGTGTGGAAGTGAGTGGGAGAGACTGACTGAGTGTGTGGAAGTGAGTGTGTGTGGGTGAGTGTGTGGGGGTGAGTGTGTGGGAGTGAGTGTGTGGGGGTGAGTGTGTGGGGGTGAGTATGTGAGGGTGAGGTGTGGGGGTGAGTGTGTGGAGAGACTGAGTGAGTGTGTGGGGGTGAGTATGTAGGGGTGAGTGTGTGAGGGTGAGTGTGTGGGGGTGAGTGTGTGGGGGTGAGTGTGTGGGGGTGGCGTGTGGGGATGTGAGTGCGAGAGACTGAGTGAGTGTGTGGGGGTGAGTGTGTATGGGTGAGTGTGTGGGGTGAGTGTGTGGGGGTGAGTGTGTGGGGGTGAGTGTGTGGGGTGAGTGCGTTGGGGTGAGTGTGTGTAAGTGAGTATAGGGGGTGAGTGTGTGGGGATGTGAGTGGGAGAGACTGAGTGAGTGTGTGGGGGTGAGTGTGTGGGGGTGAGTGTGTGGGGATGAGTATATGGGGGTGAGTGTGTGGGGGTGTGAGTGGGAGAGACTGAGTGAGTGTGTGGGGGTGAGTGGGTGGGGGTGAGTGTGTGGGGGTGAGTGTGTGGGAGTGAGTGTGTGGGAGTGAGTTTGTGGGGATTAGTGTGTGGGGATGTGAGTGCGAGAGACTGAGTGAGTGTGTGGGAGTGAGTGTGTGGGGGTGCGTGTATGGGGGTGAATGGGAGAGACTGACTGAGTGTGTGCAAGTGAGTGTGTGTGGGTGAGTGTGTGGGGGTGAGTGTGCGGGAGTGAGTGTGCGGGAGTGAGTGTGTTGGGGGTGAGTGTGTGGGGGTGAGTGTGTGGGGTGAGTGTGTGGGGGTGTGAGTGCGAGAGACTGAGTGAGTGTGTGGGGGTGAATGTGTGGGGGTGAGTGTGTAGGGGTGAGTGGGAGAGACTGACTGAGTGTGTGGGGGTGAGTGTGGGAGTGAGTGTGTGGGGGTGAGTGTGTGGGGGTGAGTGTGTGGGGGTGTGAGTGCGAGAGACTGAGTGAGTGTGTGGGGGTGAGTGTGTGGGGGTGAGTGTGTGGGAGTGAGTGTGTGGGGGTGAGTGTGTGGGGGTGAGTGTGTAGGGGTGAGTGGGAGAGACTGAGTGAGTGTGTGGGAGTGAGTGTGTGTGGGTGAGTGTGTGGGAGTCAGTGTGTGGGGTGAGTGTGTGAGAGTGAGTGTGTGGGGGTGAGTGTGTGGGAGTGAGTGTGTGGGGTGAGTGTGTGAGAGTGAGTGTGTGGGGGTGAGTGTGTGGGGGTGAGTGTGTGGGGGTGAGTGTGTGGGGGTGAGTGTGTGGAGTGAGTGTGTGGGGGTGAGTGTGTGGGAGTGAGTGTGTGGGGGTGAGTGTGTGGGAGTGAGTGTGTGGGGGTGAGTGTGTGGGAGTGAGTGTGTGGGGGTGAGTGTGTGAGAGTGAGTGTGTGGGGGTGAGTGTGTGGGGGTGTGAGTGCGAGAGACTGAGTGAGTGTGTGGGGGTGAGTGTGTGGGGGTGAGTGTGTGGGAGTGAGTGTGTGGGGGTGAGTGTGTGGGAGTGAGTGTGTGGGGGTGAGTGTGTGGGAGTGAGTGTGTGGGGGTGAGTGCGTGGGAGTGAGTGTGTGGGGGTGAGTGTGAGAGTGAGTGTGGGGGTGAGTGTGTGGGAGTGAGTGTGTGGGGGTGAGTGTGTGAGAGTGAGTGTGTGGGGGTGAGTGTGTGGGGGGTGTGAGTGCGAGAGACTGAGTGAGTGTGGGGGTGAGTGTGTGGGGGTGAGTGTGTAGGGGTGAGTGGGAGAGACTGACTGAGTGTGTGGGGGGTGAGTGTGGGAGTGAGTGTGTGGGGGTGAGTGTGTGGGGGTGGGTGTGTGGGGGTGTGAGTGCGAGAGACTGAGTGAGTGTGTGGGGGTGAGTGTGTGGGGGTGAGTGTGTGGGAGTGAGTGTGTGGGGGTGAGTGTGTGGGGGTGAGTGTGTAGGGGTGAGTGGGAGAGACTGAGTGAGTGTGTGGGGGGTGAGTGTGGGAGTGAGTGTGTGTGGGTGAGTGTGTGGGAGTGAGTGTGTGGGGGTGAGTGTGTGAGAGTGAGTGTGTGGGGGTGAGGTGTGGGAGTGAGTGTGTGGGGGTGAGTGTGTGAGAGTGAGTGTGTGGGGGTGAGTGTGTGGGGGTGAGGTGTGGGAGTGAGTGTGTGGGGGTGAGTGTGTGGGAGTGAGTGTGTGGGGGTGAGTGTGTGGGAGTGAGTGTGTGGGGGTGAGTGTTTGGGAGTGAGTGTGTGGGGGTGAGTGTGTGGGAGTGAGTGTGTGGGGGTGAGTGTGTGAGAGGTGAGTGTGTGGGTGGTGAGTGTGTGGGGTGTGTGAGGTGCGAGAGACTGAGTGAAGTGTGTGGGGGTGAGTGTGTGCGGGTGAGTGTGTGGGGTGAGTGTGTGGGAGTGAGTGTGTGGGGGTGAGTGTGTGGGAGTGAGTGTGTGGGGGTGAGTGTGTGGGATGTGAGTGTGTGGGTGGGTGAGTGTGGGGGAGTGAGTGTGTGGGGGTGAGTGTGTGAGAGTGAGTGTGTGGGGGTGAGTGTGTGCGAGTGAGTGTGTGGGGGTGAGTGTGTGAGAGTGAGTGTGTGGGGTGAGTGTGTGGGGGTGTGAGTGCGAGAGACTGAGTGAGTGTGTGGGGGTGAGTGTGTGGGGGTGAGTGTGCGGGAGTGGGTGTGTGGGGGTGAGTGTGTGGGAGTGAGTGTGTGGGAATGAGTGTGTGGGGGTGAGTGTGTAGGGGTGAGCGGGAGAGACTGAATGAGTGTGTGGGGGTGAGTGTGTGAGAGTGAGTGTGTGGGGGTGAGTGTGTGAGCGTGAGTGTGTGGGGGTGAGTGTGAGAGTGAGTGTGTGGGGGTGAGTGTGTGGGGAGTGAGTGTGTGGGGGTGAATGTGTGGGGGTGAGTGTGTGGGGGTGAGTGTGTGGGGATGAGTGTGTGGGGGTGAGTGTGTGGGGGTGAGTGTGTGGGATGTGAGTGTTTGGGGTTGAGTGTGTGGGGATTGGAGTGGGGAGAGGACTCTGAGTGAGTTGTGTGGGGGTGACGTGTGTGGGGGTGATGTGTGTCTGGGAGTGAGTGTGTGGGGGTGAGTGTGTGGGGGTTAGTGTGTGGGGGTGAGTGTGTAGGGGGTGAGTGTGTACGGAGTGAGTGTGTATGGGGTGAGTGTGTTGGGGCTGTGCGTGGGCAGAGACTGAGTGTAGTGGGTGGGGGTGAGTGTGTGAGAGTGAGTGTGTGGGGGTGAGTGTGTGGGAGTGAGTGTGTGGGGGGGATGTGTGTGAGAGTGAGTGTGTGGGGGTGAGTGTGTGGGGGTGAGTGTGTGGGGGTGAGTGTGTGGGGGTGAGTATGTGAGGGTGAGTGTGTGGGGATGTGAGTGGGAGAGACTGAGTGAGTGTGTGGGGGTGAGTATGTAGGGGTGAGTGTGTGAGGGTGAGTGTGTGGGGGTGAGTGTGTGGGGGTGAGTGTGTGGGGGTGAGTGTGTGGGGATGTGAGTGCGAGAGACTGAGTGAGTGTGTGGGGGTGAGTGTGTATGGGTGAGTGTGTGGGGGTGAGTGTGTGGGGGTGAGTGTGTGGGGGTGAGTGTGTGGGGGTGAGTGCGTTGGGGTGAGTGTGTGTAAGTGAGTATATGGGGGTGAGTGTGTG
Source organism: Scyliorhinus canicula (assembly GCF_902713615.1). Taxonomy (NCBI): domain Eukaryota; kingdom Metazoa; phylum Chordata; class Chondrichthyes; order Carcharhiniformes; family Scyliorhinidae; genus Scyliorhinus; species Scyliorhinus canicula. Next base: position 228,117,552 of record NC_052147.1, read on the forward strand.
GGGATGTGAGTGGGAGAGACTGAGTGAGTGTGTGGGGGTGAGTGTGTGGGGGTGAGTGTGTGGGGATGAGTATATGGGGGTGAGTGTGTGGGGGTGTGAGTGGGAGAGACTGAGTGAGTGTGTGGGGGTGAGTGGGTGGGGGTGAGTGTGTGGGGGTGAGTGTGTGGGAGTGAGTGTGTGGGAGTGAGTTTGTGGGGATTAGTGTGTGGGGATGTGAGTGCGAGAGACTGAGTGAGTGTGTGGGAGTGAGTGTGTGGGGGTGCGTGTATGGGGGTGAATGGGAGAGACTGACTGAGTGTGTGCAAGTGAGTGTGTGTGGGTGAGTGTGTGGGGGTGAGTGTGCGGGAGTGAGTGTGCGGGAGTGAGTGTGTTGGGGTGAGTGTTTGTGGGTGAGTGTGTGGGGGTGAGTGTGTGGGGGTGTGAGTGCGAGAGACTGAGTGAGTGTGTGGGGGTGAATGTGTGGGGGTGAGTGTGTAGGGGTGAGTGGGAGAGACTGACTGAGTGTGTGGGGGTGAGTGTGGGAGTGAGTGTGTGGGGGTGAGTGTGTGGGGGTGAGTGTGTGGGGGTGTGAGTGCGAGAGACTGAGTGAATGTGTGGGGGTGAGTGTGTGGGGGTGAGTGTGTGGGAGTGAGTGTGTGGGGGTGAGTGTGTGGGGGTGAGTGTGTAGGGGTGAGTGGGAGAGACTGAGTGAGTGTGTGGGAGTGAGTGTGTGTGGGTGAGTGTGTGGGAGTCAGTGTGTGGGGTGAGTGTGTGAGAGTGAGTGTGTGGGGGTGAGTGTGTGGGAGTGAGTGTGTGGGGGTGAGTGTGTGAGAGTGAGTGTGTGGGGGTGAGTGTGTGGGGGAGAGTGTGTGGGGGTGAGTGTGTGGGGGTGAGTGTGTGGGAGTGAGTGTGTGGGGGTGAGTGTGTGGGAGTGAGTGTGTGGGGGTGAGTGTGTGGGAGTGAGTGTGTGGGGGTGAGTGTGTGGGAGTGAGTGTGTGGGGGTGAGTGTGTGAGAGTGAGTGTGTGGGGGTGAGTGTGTGGGGGTGTGAGTGCGAGAGACTGAGTGAGTGTGTGGGGGTGAGTGTGTGGGGGTGAGTGTGTGGGAGTGAGTGTGTGGGGGTGAGTGTGTGGGAGTGAGTGTGTGGGGGTGAGTGTGTGGGAGTGAGTGTGTGGGGGTGAGTGTGTGGGAGTGAGTGTGTGGGGGTGAGTGTGTGAGAGTGAGTGTGGGGGTGAGTGTGTGGGAGTGAGTGTGGGGGTGAGTGTGTGAGAGTGAGTGTGTGGGGGTGAGTGTGTGGGGGTGTGAGTGCGAGAGACTGAGTGAGTGTGGGGGTGAGTGTGTGGGGGTGAGTGTGTAGGGGTGAGTGGGAGAGACTGACTGAGTGTGTGGGGGGTGAGTGTGGGAGTGAGTGTGTGGGGGTGAGTGTGTGGGGGTGGGTGTTGTGGGGGTGTGAGTGCGAGAGACTGAGTGAATGTGTGGGGTGAGTGTGTGGGGGTGAGTGTGTGGGAGTGAGTGTGTGGGGGTGAGTGTGTGGGGGTGAGTGTGTAGGGGTGAGTGGGAGAGACTGAGTGAGTGTGTGGGGGTGAGTGTGTGGGAGTGAGTGTGTGTGGGTGAGTGTGTGGGAGTGAGTGTGTGGGGGTGCGTGTGTGAGAGTGAGTGTGTGGGGGTGAGTGTGTGGGAGTGAGTGTGTGGGGGTGAGTGTGTGGGAGTGAGTGTGTGGGGGTGAGTGTGTGGGAGTGAGTGTGTGGGGGTGAGTGTGTGGGAGTGAGTGTGTGGGGGTGAGTGTTTGGGAGTGAGTGTGTGGGGTGGAGTGTGTGGGGTGAGTGTTGGGGGTGAGTGTGTGAGAGTGAGTGTGTGGGGGTGAGTGTGTGGGGGTGTGAGTGCGAGAGACTGAGTGAGTGTGTGGGGGTGAGTGTGTGGGGGTGAGTGTGTGGGAGTGAGTGTGTGGGGGTGAGTGTGTGGGAGTGAGTGTGTGGGGGTGAGTGTGTGGGAGTGAGTGTGTGGGGGTGAGTGTGGGGGAGTGAGTGTGTGGGGGTGAGTGTGTGAGAGTGAGTGTGTGGGGGTGAGTGTGTGCGAGTGAGTGTGTGGGGGTGAGTGTGTGAGAGTGAGTGTGTGGGGGTGAGTGTGTGGGGGTGTGAGTGCGAGAGACTGAGTGAGTGTGTGGGGGTGAGTGTGTGGGGGTGAGTGTGCGGGAGTGAGTGTGTGGGGGTGAGTGTGTGGGGGTGTGAGTGCGAGAGACTGAGTGAGTGTGTGGGGGTGAGTGTGTGGGGGTGAGTGTGCGGGAGTGAGTGTGTGGGGGTGAGTGTGTGGGAGTGAGTGTGTGGGAATGAGTGTGTGGGGGTGAGTGTGTAGGGGTGAGCGGGAGAGACTGAATGAGTGTGTGGGGGTGAGTGTGTGAGAGTGAGTGTGTGGGGGTGAGTGTGTGAGAGTGAGTGTGTGGGGGTGAGTGTGAGAGTGAGTGTGTGGGGGTGAGTGTGTGGGAGTGAGTGTGTGGGGGTGAATGTGTGGGGGTGAGTGTGTGGGGGTGAGTGTGTGGGGATGAGTGTGTGGGGGTGAGTGTGTGGGGGTGAGTGTGTGGGAGTGAGTGTGTGGGGGTGAGTGTGTGGGGATGTGAGTGGGAGAGACTGAGTGAGTGTGTGGGGGTGAGTGTGTGGGGGTGAGTGTGTGGGAGTGAGTGTGTGGGGGTGAGTGTGTGGGGGTTAGTGTGTGGGGGTGAGTGTGTGGGGGTGAGTGTGTGGGAGTGAGTGTGTGGGGGTGAGTGTGTGGGGATGTGAGTGGGAGAGACTGAGTGAGTGTGTGGGAGTGAGTGTGTGGGGGTGAGTGTGTGAGAGTGTGTGTGGGGGTGAGTGTGTGGGAGTGAGTGTGTGGGGGTGAGTGTGTGAGAGTGAGTGTGTGGGGGTGAGTGTGTGGGGGTGATTGTGTGGGGGTGAGTGTGTGGGAGTGAGTGTGTGGGGGTGAGTGTGTGGGAGTGAGTGTGTGGGGGTGAGTGTGTGGGAGTGAGTGTGTGGGGGTGAGTGTGTGGGAGTGAGTGTGTGGGGGTGAGTGTGTGGGAGTGAGTGTGTGGGGGTGAGTGTGTGGGGGTGAGTGTGTGAGAGTGAGTGTGTGGGGGTGAGTGTGTGGGAGTGAGTGTGTGGGGGTGAGTGTGTGAGAGTGAGTGTGTGGGGGTGAGTGTGGGTGTGTGAGTGCGAGAGACTGAGTGAGTGTGTGGGGTGAGTGTGTGGGGGTGAGTGTGTGGGGGTGAGTGTGTGGGAGTGAGTGTGTGGGGGTGAGTGTGTGGGAGTGAGTGTGTGGGGGTGAGTGTGTGGGAGTGAGTGTGTGGGGGTGAGTGTGTGGGAGTGAGTGTGTGGGGGTGAGTGTGTGAGAGTGAGTGTGTGGGGGTGAGTGTGTGGGAGTGAGTGTGTGGGGGTGAGTGTGTGAGAGTGAGTGTGTGGGGGTGAGTGTGTGGGGGTGTGAGTGCGAGAGACTGAGTGAGTGTGTGGGGGTGAGTGTGTGGGGGTGAGTGTGTGGGGGTGAGTGTGCGGGAGTGAGTGTGTGGGAGTGAGTGTGTGGGACTGAGTGTGTGTGGGTGAGTGTGTAGGGGTGAGTGGGAGAGACTGAATGAGTGTGTGGGGGTGAGTGTGTGGGGGTGAGTGTGTGAGAGTGAGTGTGTGGGGGTGAGTGTGTGAGAGTGAGTGTGTGGGGGTGAGTGTGTGGGAGTGAGTGTGTGGGGGTGAGTGTGTGGGAGTGAGTGTGTGGGGGTGAATGTGTGGGGGTGAGTGTGTGGGGGTGAGTGTGTGGGGATGAGTGTGTGGGGGTGAGTGTGTGGGGGTGAGTGTGTGGGAGTGAGTGTGTGGGGGTGAGTGTGTGGGGGTGAGTGTGTGAGAGTGAGTGTGTGGGGGTGAGTGTGTAATAAATCCTCAGAGGCAGAAGTCCCTTCACCAGAATTCCTTTTATTTACAAAACCAACAGCCGAACAACCAGGTGCATTCAGCTTTCTGTCTACACTGGGAGTGTAGAATCTGACACTCCGTTATATACAGAGAAAGGAGTTCCCTGATTGGGCCATTAATCAGCGAACTAGTATTCCAATTGGACAATCTCAAAGGCCTGGCCTAAGTCAGTACACCCCTCCCCCACAAAGTCTGAGGAGCCCCAGCGGTCCTCGTGACTCTCAGGTCTCCTGCTTCGTTTCTGCACCAGATCCGGATCCACCACTTCGGCCTCCGACATGGGCTGGGTGGGGGGAAGGGGGGGGGGGGGGGGGGGGGGCGTTAAGACAGCTCGGTGCCCGTCTTTTCCGATAAGAGTGACCGAAGGGTAGTTCACCCCCTTCCTCTGGTGGCCCAGGGGGACAGTCGCGGCGTCATCCATGGTGTCCATATCAGAGTCTGATATCCTTGGCAGTTGTGCTGGAGGGGCGTGAATAGTTTGCCGGTCCAGATCCTCCACTTCGGCCTCTGATGGAGGGCGGTTATAACGGCTCAGCACCTTTCTTTTTCAATGAGATGGATCTCCAGCGGCAGGGGGACAGCCGCGGTGTCATCCATATGAGAGTCCAATATCCTAACCAGTGGTGCTGAAGGGACATGAATAGTTTGCCGGGGAGGACTCTCCATGGTTCTTGGTATGCTGGTTTGAGTTAACTCCGGGGGAGGAAACAAATCTGAGGCCTGCACCTGGTCCAGGTGCTTCTTTATGATATGTTCTCCCACACGTATCTCAAATGACACACAGGTCCTGTCCTGGCCTTGACCGTTCCTGCTACCCATGTGGGGCCAATCGCACAATTTCTGATCCATAACGTTTCACCTTCGTTGAACTGCCTTTCTAGGCGAGTGTTGTCGTGGCCCCTGCATTGGGCCTCTTGGTGTTGTTCTACTCTTCCACCTAAATTTGGGAATAGACTCAGCTGGTTTGGAGTCGTCTGCCCATGAGTAGCTCCGCCGGTGCTATTCCCATTGTGGCATGTGGGATTTTCTTATTGTCAAATAGCCAGCACGCGACAGTTTAATGTCTACTAATGCTGCTGACTGTTTTTATTTCAACCCAACTTTTATAGAGTCTGGACTGCTCTCTCTGCCAATCCATTTGATGCCGGATGGTATGTTGCCGAATACCATTTGACTTCATGAATTTTGTGAACACCTGGCTGGTGAAAACCGATCCATTGTCTAAAACTAACACCTCTAGGATATCATGTGTTGCAAACGAGGTTTGAAGGTTTTTGACGGTTGCGGTTGCCATTGTATTTGCCGAGTTCATTTTATAGGCATGCAGCAATTTGGAATGGGCGTCTACTATCACAAAAGACATTGTCCCATGAACGGGCCTGCAAAATTGACATGAAGTCGCGACCATGGTTTACCCAGCCACTACCATGGGTATAGCAGGGCTGCAGGTGGCACCTTCTGCCTTTGTTGGCATTCTTGGCACCAACATACCAATGCCGCTATATTTGTGTCCAGGCCTGGCCACCAGGCATAGCTGCTGGCCAGCAACTTCATTTGTGTGTACTGGACCGGTCTCCCCATCTCCCCTGTGAGCACCATGAGTTTTATTTTTATTAAAACCAGGTCCCTTTTTGTCCATGAATGAATGTTTTGTGCGGCCACTGGAAGGGTGTCCAGGAAATGTAGTGTCATCACTGTTTCTTCTATTCTGGGTATCAGTGGTGGGGTGACCAGTAATGGCAGTCTGCTTAGTGCATTGACGTTTGCCACCCGGGTTCCAGGCCGATGTTCCAGTTGATATTGGTACGCTGTCAGTAGTAGGGCCCAGCGTTGTATCCGGGCCGAAGCTATTGGTGGCACCGCTTTGTCTCCTTTCAGCAAGCCCAGCAATGGCTTATGGTCTGTGATTATCATGAATTTCTGTCCATACAAGTACTGGTGAAATTTCTTAACCGCATTTTACTGCGGCTCGACACACTGGGTACAAAGTAATCCTCTCTAAAACCAATTTTACCTACAAGCGAGCGCCACTGTCAACCCTGCAACGCTCTTGCCCGTGCCCTCGGAAGCAGGACATATGTATAATCATGACTGTTTACAATTGGTTGAAGCCACTACAACCCCTTGACCTGATTTATTGAGTCACCCACTAGAAAATCCAGACATCATCTTTTTCACCGATGGGTCAGCGACATCATCTTTTTCACCGATGGGTCAAACCGACCAAATGATATGACCCTCCTGGCCGGCTATGCAATAGTAACTCCATTCGAGATAGTGGGAGCTTTTGCCCTTACTGAAGTATGTATTCTAGCTAAAAATAAAACAGTCAATATTTATATGATTCCCGATCCGCTTTTGGGGTAGTACATGATTTTGGCCAATTGTGGAAAAACAGGGGATTCATAACTTCCTCCGGCCAACCTATTAAACATGCTAAATAGGTTTTAAATTTACAAGATGCTGTTCAGCTGCCCAGCAAGATAGCCGTTTTAAAGTGTTAAGCGCATACTACCGCAGACGATAAAGTCTTGTGCAGCAATAGATTCGCTGATAAAATAGCAAAGGAATTGGCTCTCAAACAGCAGCCACAACTGCAAGCAGCTGCAGTCCATCCACCATAACAGAACCAAAGTTAAAACAGGCACAGGAGCAAGCCTCTCTACAGGAGTATCGCTCTTAGCTAAAAGCATGTCGCTATCAAGACAATCATCAAATCTGGATCCACCCAGATACCCGCGCAGTATGCCCCAGAAGTCTGTTTTGCCACTATGTCGCCTTGCCCATGGGCAGGCTCATGTGGGCAAAGGAGGAATGACACATGCCGTATGTCAACAATGGTATGCTCGAGTTATTACGGTAACAATTGAAAAAACAGCCCGCAGTATGATTTGTCAAAAGGAATAATCGGTGATAGTGGACATGTTTTCACGGTGGGTAGAGGCTTTTCCAACCAAAGAGATGATGCTAGAACAGTGGTAAATAGAACATAGAACAGTACAGCACAGAACAGGCCCTTTGGTCCTCGATGTTGTGCCGAGCATTGTCGAAACCAACATCAAGCTATCCCACTCCCTGTCATTCTGGTGTGCACCATGTGCCTATCCAATAACCGCTTGAAAGTACCTAAAGTGTCCGACTCCACTATCACAGCAGGCAGTCCATTCCACACCCTAGCCACTCTCTGAGTAAAGAACCTACCTCGGACATCCCTCCTATATCTCCCACCCTGAACCTTATAGTTATGCCCCCAATATTCTGTTAAAGGGGGCTGTTTAGCACACTGGGCTAAATCGCTGGCTTTGAAAACAGACCAAGGCAGGCCAGCAGCACAGTTCGATTCCCGTACCAGCCTCCCCGAACAGCCGCCGGAATGTGGTGACTAGGGGCTTTTCACAGTAACTTCATTGAAGCCTACTCGTGACAATAAGCGATTTTCATAGAACATAGAACATTACAGCACAGTACGGGCCCTTCGGCCCTCGATGTTGCGCCGACCTGTGAAACCATCTGAAGCCTATCTGACCTACACTATTCCATTTTCATCCATATGTCTATCCAGTGACCACTTAAATGCCCTTAAAGTTGGCGAGTCTACTACTGTTGCAGGCAGGGCGTTCCACACCCCTACTACTCTCTGAGTAAAGAAACTGCCTCTGACATCTGTCCTATATCTACCACCACTCAATTTAAAGCTATGTCCCCTCATGTTGGTCATCACCATCCGAGGAAAAAGACTCTCACTGTCCACCCTATCTAACCCTCTGACTATCTTATATGTCTCTATTAAGTCACCTCTCAGCCTTCTCCTCTCTAACGAAAACAACTTCAAGTCCCTGAGCCTTTCCTCGTAAGACCTTCCCTCCATACCAGGCAACATCCTAGTAAATCTCCTCTGAACCTTTTCCAAAGCTTCCACATCCTTCCTATAATGTGGTGACCAGAACTGCACGCAGTACTCCAGGTGCGGCCGCACCAGAGTTATATACAGCTGCAGCATGACCTTGTGGCTCCGAAACTCAATCCCCCTGCTGATAAAGGCTAGCACACCATATGCCTTCTTAACAGCCCTATTAACCTGGGTGGCAACTTTCAGGGATTTATGTACCTGGATGCCGAGATCTCTCTGTTCATCTACACTACCAAGAATCTTGCCATTAGCCCAGTACTCTGCATTCCTATTACTCCTTCCAAAGTGAACCACCTCACACTTTTCCGCATTAAACTCCATCTGCCACCTCTCAGCCCAGCTCTGCAGCTTATCTATGTCCCTCGGTATCCTATAACATCCTTCAGCACTATCCACAACTCCACCGACCTTCGTGTCATCTGCAAATTTACTAACCCATCCTTCTACACCCTCTTCCAGGTCATTTATAAAAATGACAAACAGCAGATTTTCACTTCATTTCATTTCATTAATACCTACGTTTAGGATACAAATGGGTATTAACAGTGACAGGGGAACCCATTTCACTAGACCAAAGCCCTAACAGAAGCCATGGGATTTGATTGGAAATTGTATATACCATATCAGCCACAATTCTCAGGAACGGTGGAAAGGGCAGATGGAATAATTAAAACTGCAGTTATAAAAGTGTGTCAACAAAATGGGCTGCTATAGCCAGATGCCATACCCATAGTAATGTATGCCCGGCAAAATCAGAGAAATCGTAATACGAGTTTAACCCCGTATGAGGTATTAATGGAACATCCCATGACAACTGGAACTACACCCCCAATGACTCCAGCGGCAGTAGCCTTAATATGGGCAGATGAGGCATCACTAAAATATGCCCAGGCCATGTGTGAAACCGCTGGGAAAAAAAAACATGAAAAGGTGCGACAGGCTCAGATGCATCCACAAGAGGGAAATACGTACCCTTTAAACCTGGAGGTCAAGTATATGTGAAAGCACTAAACAAAGATTATTTTTCTCCTAGGTGGAATGGACCCTACCAAGTGCTGCTAACAACCCGAACAGCCGTTAAAGTAAAAAAAGCCAGATGGGATCCACGCAACTCGTGTAAACTACATCATCCGGAATGAGATTACTAGAAAAACGCTGACCTGAAGAGAATTATGCCGTTGATGTTTTTATATTATCATATTAATCCAACATCATGCAGAGGGTAAACGGAACACTAACACCTTGATATACATGTCTCACTCATACGCAGAGAAGGTCAATAAATCCAGTTGTTGGGTTTGGACACAAATTCCCAGATGCTTGGGGGAGGGCATCCCCATGTGACCCATCCCATTCACCAGTAACGACATAGCAGAGTGGGCCCTAAAATGGAATAATACAGGGCATGAGGAAGATACACAGGATATGTTAGATTGGAGATCAGCTGGATACAACATGAATAGGTTTGAGGAATGGTGGGGTCCTAGGTTTAATGTAACACGTCAACCGCCCAAGTTGATCCTTCCCAATTATACTGGAATCCCAAAAGGAAGTATATGCTTCAAGAATCATAAAACATATGGGACCCACTCAGTAGTGCCTACTGAGTGGGTCCCATATGTTTTATGATTCTTGGAGTCAGTGTGATCAGATCTTGAATTGGCAACCCCTTATGTTCCACCTTACAGTTAAAGGACTTCATTTTTGATTGGTCAGGAGTTGAAAAATCGAACTAGTGGAGGCTTCTGGGAAGGGGACCCGATTAGACTAATGATGACCGCATAGAATGGCACGTATTTTATCTGCGGATGTAACACATACCCGTGGTTACCAGAAAATTGGGAAGGCTCCTGCTATTTGGGATACGTAGACCCTTATGTACATCACATCCAGAAACTGCAGGACCACCCCCATCACAGGACGACACAAAGTTTTATGACATGGGCACAAATGCTGGGAATAATGATAACACCATTAGGAATAGCGACTAATGCATATGAACTACGCGAATTATGAGACATCCTTGAGCAGGTAGCTAATAACACTGCAGAAGCTGTTAACCAGATAGAAACTGAGATGGTTGCTATCAAGAGTGGTTGCCCTGCAGAATAGAATGGCTCTTGATTTCTTGTGCCCTGATTGGAAATGACTGAATCTCTGATAACTCAGAAAATTGATAATTTGGTGATCACATTCATAGAGAGGTGACAAGATTACATGAAAATGAGGGATGGGACTTTAGCTTTGGATAGTAGGATCGTTAGGACAGAGGATTGTGTTCTGGATTATAATCGCCATTGTAATCTTGATTGTCGTAAGGTTACTGTTTTAATGTTGCGCAAGATATTTTTATTGTATGAACACGGGAACAGCCCTAGTCTCCATGCCTCCTTGCTACCAAGCTCATAAACGCAGGGAATTGTCATACGTCTATTCCCCTTACATTATAACCCACCCTACAATTTACTAAAAGGTGTTGATCAAAAGATAAACAAGGAGGGAATTGTGGAAGGGAAATGCTTGACTATAGTTCAATATTGCTTTTGAATGAAAATAAGTAGGTCAGGTAACATCAATGAAATACTGCTTAATATTCTGGTCTCGTCCTTATTATGCAAACACATTGTCCTCCAAAAGATAACAAAATGTGTACTCGAGTTTTTAGCCAAGAGCAAGAACACACGTACTACGTATTTCATTGTATGTACTTTCCAAGGTCTATTTAATATAAACGTGCCTGTTTACTTAAAGCTGTTTTTCAGACTATAAAGATATGCTTCCTTCAATTGAATCTCAAAGCGCAGTGCACTGGCTTTGCAGCTGGAACACTGTCTCTCTGCAAATATATTTGTGTAAATAAATTTCCTTCAATCGAACCTCGAGGAATTTGTCTTTATTATAATTTCCACGACACCAACGATACCCCGAAGGTTAATCAATCAATCTTGTGTACTGAAAAAGACCCTTTGGGGCGTTTACATAGATTTACATAGAACACAAAGTGCTGAAGGAGGCCATTCGGCCCATCGAGTCTGCACCGACCCACATAACACTTAAGCCCTCACTCCCACCCTATCCCGGTAACCCAACAAACCCTCCTGACTTTTTTGGTTACTAAGGGCAATTTGTCATGGCCAATTCACCTGACCTGCATGTCTTTGGACTGTGGGAGGAAACCGGAGCACCCGGAGGAAACCCACGCAGACACGGGGAGAACGTGCAGACTCTGCACAGACAGTGACCCAGCGGGGAATCGAACCTGGGACCCTGATGCTGTGAAGCCACAGTGCTATCCACTTGTGCTAATTGTTGAGAATTTTTGCGACTCTTCATCCAGCTTCAATTGTAGATATGTGTGGCTCTTTGCGACTCTTCATCCAGCTACGGTTGTAGATATGCGTGGCTCATATCCAGCTTTAAGAATAAGAGTCCTCGAGCCAGCTTTACATATGTGGTGAACACCACTAGTGGTATATTATATGTATTACGGCACTGCCCATATATTAGAGGTACATTGGTAAATCCCTGCCTGCTGGTTCCACCCAGCAGGCGGTGTATAAATGTGTGTGCTCGCCTCCACTGCAGCCATTCTGGTTCCAGCCACAGGAGGCACAACATCTCGTTCAATAAAGCCTCGATTGTTCCACCATTCTAGTCTTGTGGTAATTGACGGTGCATCAACATAAATCCTCAATCGGGTATTTGTCCAGATGTGAGTAGCGATTAATTGTTTTTTTGAAATCTCCACAAAGGTGGACCGAGCCGTCCGGCTTAAGGATAAGCACCACAGGTGCCGCCCACTCTGCAAACTGGACAGGTTTAATTATTTCTTCATGCTCCCATATTTTGATTTCCGTATCGACTTTCTGCCTTAACCCAAAGGGTACCGGTCAGGCCTTGTAGAATTTTGGGTCTGCCTCTGGATCTACGTGTAACATCGTCTATATTGTTCGAGCCCTTCTCAGGAAACCTCTGGGTATTTGCACAGGAGTTCGCTCAGGCGGCCATTTCCATTTTCCAGCTGGAAAATGTTTACCCAATCCAGCTGGATCTCTTTTCGCCAGTATTGTCCCAATAAGCTTGGCCCCACACCTTTCACTACCATTAAAGATAGCTTAACCAGTAACTCTCCATAAGGCACAGGTGCATGCGTTGTGCCCAACACTCTCAGTGGTTCCCCTGTGTATGTCCTCAGTTTTGCCGAAGTCCTGGTTAGGAATAAGGGTTGGAGTCCAGTGCGAATTTTATTGAATACTGTTTCCCCTATCACTGATACGGCTGCTCCCATGTCGACTTCCATTAATGTGGGACATCCTTTCAACCTTAAGGTTGATTTAATGAGTTTTGATTTAACCATAGTTACACAGTTTAGTTGTTCCTTGTCAGAGGTAGGTGGGGCTTCTAGGGTGTGCATTCTCCTGTACCCCAGCATACGTGTCCTTCTCCAAGATGTTGGTTTTGGGCTTCTATTTCTCCTTTCTGGCTCCGATCGTTGGCAACAACTACAATATTTTACCGGGCGAAAGGCTGCAGGGGCTGCCGTCTGTCTGGTCCTATTTATCCCTTGCTTGTGAGCGGTTCTGTGAGTCGGCCTGCTTTCCTTGGTATCCGAGTCATTCCAGAGGATGGCTACGCAGTTGCCTGTCCCCCAGCGGCAGTCCCTTAAGGTGTGGGCTTCTATTCCATTGGACTACCCTGGAACTCAACGTGCTCTGCTCGCCACTTTTTCCAGGGCAAAGCCAGCTGCAATGCTTGTCTGCAACCCAGCTCAGCCTCTGCTAGCAGATTTTTGTATTGCTAAATTATTTATTCCAAACACCAACCAGTCTTGGAGCATCTCATTTAGCATCAGGCCAAATTCACAAGCCTCTGCTAATCACCTTAATCTTGTTAAAAAGTTAGTGGCTGACTCCCCAGTGTCTCGGAATGCTGAGTAAACCAGTACCTTCGCAGGATCAGAGGTGACTGAGGGTCATAGTACTCTTTTACTAAATCCGCCAATTCCCAGAAAATGTTCATGTCCGGTGCCTCTGGATGAGTGAGACTGCGCATAATGGCAAAGGCTGCTGGCCCACACGCAGTCAGCAGAATGATCCGTTGCTTTTCATCCAGAACAATATCATTTGCTCTAAAAAAGTACTTCATCCGCTCTACATATTGCGGCAGCCTTCCACTGCAGGGTCAAAAGAATCCAACTTCCCAAATAAAGGCACTTTGCCTGTCAGTGGCTTACCCTTAATATATGGTGGCTGCTAATGAGCGGGTTCCTTCGGGTCGTTCCATTTTCCTGATCATCACTGTAATACGTCCACAGAGGCAGTAGTCTCTTCATCAGAATTCCTTTTATTTATGTGGTGAATGTATTCACCTAAGTATGAACTGTCTGTATAGTGCTGTGACCTATGACCTGGAAATGATATTACGGTCTACTTCCAGGTACTATACTGGAACCCCGGTGGGCTCCGCTCTCCCCGGGGTGATATACAGACCGGCCACCTGTGGGTGGCACTCATTTGTACAGCAGACACTGGCAGGCGAGTTCCTGGATAACAAAGCCTAATATTCTCTCGTTCTCACAGTCTCACAGTGAATTGACGGTATAACAATTTATTATCCAGTGATAGCACCGTGGAAGATGCTCTAAAGCCAGATAAACTCGAACTCAACACGCAAGCAACAGAGGCCAAGGAGACCTTCTCACACTGGCTTCACTGTTTAGAGGCCTACCTCGACTCCTCCACAACGCCTCCCTCTGAAACCCTCAAGCTGCGACTCCTCCACGCTCAGGTAAGTCATCGGATCTCCATAATGATAGAGAAAGCTACCACGTACGAGGCGGTGGTTGTGACCCTCAAGACGCATTTCGTGAAGTCTGTAAATGAGGTGTTCGCACGACACCACCTCACTACTCACCGTCAACGCGCCAGGGAATTGCTGCGCGAGTACCTGGAAAACCTGACCCTACTCGCAAGGAACTGCAACTATCGGGATGTGACGACAGAGGAGCTCATGAAGCTACAGATCCGGGATACCTACTTGGCTGGGGTCCGATCTAACTACATCAGGCAGTGCCTGCTGGAAAATGGGACTACTGACCTGCGGGACATGGTAAAGCTAGCTACCTCATTAGAGGAGGCCTACCAGAACCTCAGTGCATACCCTGCGGATCCGGCGAACCCCTCGTGGACACCATCGTCGCGGCCCCCACCGAGCCTGACTACATCACAGGCCTGTGCCGCGTGGCTGTCCGTCCAGACCGGGGAACCGCAGAGCTACCTCTGCGGCCAGGGTCAACACCCCCGGCAGTATTCCCCAGCCCGCTCAGCAATGTGCAGCGACTGTGGCAAAAAGGGAAACTTCGCCAGAGTCTGTCTGGGCCGACCTAAAGCCCAGAAGTCGAAAACTCACCAGGCCCAACCCGTGGACTCACAGGCCTGCCGACCCCGCAATGTGTCTGCGTGTCTGCAAAGAACGCTCCCTTCAGACTTGTCATCAGCTTTGTACGACTCGTGGGGACCGCCATCTTGATGCCAGCTCTGGCACCAACTGACACGTGCGACCCATGGGGGCGGCCATCTTGGTCGCCATCTTCGACCTAGCCTGACACGTGCGACTCATGGGGGTCGCCATTTTGTGACCCAGATACTGCCGACTACGCAGGCTACCCGCAGCTTGGCGTAGTCACCCTTGACCAGTCGCAGCCAAAGCACCTGAAAAGTTCTATGATGGTCGTCCGGGTCAATGGGCACGAGACCTCCTGTCTTTTCAACTCCGGGAGCAGGGAGAGCTTCGTTCACCGTGACATGGTAAGGCGCTGCTCCCTTCACATCTACCCCACATCCCAAAAATCTCCCTTGCCTCCGGATCCCATTCGGTTCAGATCCGGGAGTACTGTATAGTGAACCTCGTGATGCAGGGCGCCAAGTACACTCGTTTTAAGCTGTACGTCCTCCCTCACCTCTGCGCACCCCTACTGCTTGGATTAGACTTCCAATGCAGCCACCGCAGCCTGACCCTACAGTTCGGCAGACCCTTCCCCCCTCACGGTATGCAGCCTCGCGACCCTTAAGGTCCCCCCGCCGCCTTTCGCTCTTTGCGAACCTCACTCCCAACTGTAAGCCCATCGCCACCAGGAGCAGGCTGTACAGTTCCCAAGGCATGATTTTTATCAAGTCGGAGGTCCAGCGACTGTTGAGGGAGGGGGTCATCGAGACCAGCATCAGCCCCTGGAGAGTGCAGGTGGTGACGTACGGACCGGGGAAAAGAATCGGATGGTTGTGGGCTACAGCCAGACTATTAACCGGTTCACGCAACTGGATGCGTACCCCTCCCCCGCATAGCGGAGATGGTCAACCAGATCGCACAGTACCGGGTGTTCTCAACGGTCGATCATGAAGTCTGCCTACCATCAGCTCCCGATCTGCCCGGAAGAGCGCCACTACACTGCCTTTGAGGCAGCCATTCGACTCTTCCACTTCCTCAGGGTCCCTTTCGGCTTCACTAACGGGGTCTCGGTTTTTCAGAGAACGATGGACCGAATGGTGGACCAGTACGGGTTGCAGGCTACATTAAAACCAGCACATTTCCCCTGACGGCTGAGGTCCACTCAGCCTTCAGCCGCATCAAGGCCGATATCACTAGGGCCGCAATGCACGCGGTGGACGTGTCCGTCCCCTTCCAGGTAGAGAGCGATGTATCAGACGTCGCACTGGCCGCCACACTCAACCAGGTGGGCAGACCAGTAGCATTCTTCTCTAGAACCCTCCACGCTTCCAAGATCCGAAACTCCTCGGTTGAGAAGGAAGCACAAGCCATAGTGGAAGCCATGCGGCACTGGAGGCACTGCCTAGCCGGTAGGAGGTTCACCCTCATCACCGACCAGCGGTCGGTTGCCTTTATGTTTGACACGCAC
Source organism: Scyliorhinus canicula (assembly GCF_902713615.1). Lineage (NCBI taxonomy): Eukaryota > Metazoa > Chordata > Chondrichthyes > Carcharhiniformes > Scyliorhinidae > Scyliorhinus > Scyliorhinus canicula. Next base: position 228,133,280 of record NC_052147.1, read on the forward strand.
AACAGGGCAAAATTTTAAATGACAAAATATTGAGGTGGAGGATCGAACTCTCCACCTATAATTATCATATCAAGTACCGTCCTGGGTAGCTCAATGAGCCCCCAGGTGCCATGTCCCCCGGCACATGCGCCAGTGCGCAAGATAGCCGACTTCGTGCTATCCACGTTGCCCTCTGTCACCCGGGGGTCAACCGGCTTACCCAACTTATTAAGGCCAGCAATCTGCCCTTCTCCACTGAGGAGGTCAAGGCCATGACCAGGGACTGCCAAGTCTGCACGGAGCGCAAACTGCACTTCTACGGCCAGACAAGGCCCACCTGGTAAAGGCCTCCTGCCCCTTTGAGCGTCAGTATTCACTTCAAAGGGCCTCTCCCCTCCATCAACCATAACGTATACATCCTAACCGTCGTTGATGAGTACTCCCGCTTCCCCTTCGCTGTCCCCTGCCCCGACATGACCTCGGCCACTGTGATAAAGGCCCTGCACAGCATCTTCACACTGTTCGGTTTCCCTGCGAACGTCCACAGCGACCGGGGCACATCGTTCATGAGCGATGAACTGCGTCAGTACCTGCTCAGTAAAGGCATCGCCTCGAGCAGGACTACGAGCTGTAACCCGCAGGGAAACGGACAGGTGGAGAGGGAGAACCCGACGGTATGGAAGGCCATCCTTCTTGCCATTCGGTCTAGAAGTCTCCCGATCCCCTGCTGGCAGGAGATCCTCCCCGATGTCCTCCACTCCATTAGATCACTCCTCTGCACAGCCACGAACAAGACCCCTCACAACCATTTGTTTGTCTTCCCTAGGAAGTCGATCTCAGGGATCTCGCTTCCATCCTGGTTGACAACTCCAGGACCTGTCCTTCTCCGGAAGCATACGAGGAGGCGTAAGACCGACACCCTGGTCGAGAGGGTCCAGCTGCTGCACGCAAACCCCCAGTATGCCTACGTCGCGCACCAGAACGGACGGCAAGATACGATCTCCCTACGGGACCTGGCGCCAGCTGGTTCCCCTGCCTATGTGCCCCCTCCCCACTGCCTACCACCACTCCCAGCACCCATTACGCCCCCCTGGGTCTCCTGTATTGTCCCGCGCCTGCACTGCCGCCACTCACCACCCCCCTGCCTACCCTCACCCCTCAACCGTCTCCGAAACGCTGGACTGAAGCTCAAGCTGCAGACAACACACCCCCAGAGTCACCACCTGCAACAACCGTGCCCGCCGCATTGCCAGAGCTGAGGAGGTCTAAAAGAACAATCCAGCCTCCAGACAGACTGAACATTTGATGACCCACGTGACCCCAGCTGGACTTGATTTTTTTAACGGGGGTGAATGTGGTGAATGTATTCACCTAAGTATGAACTGACTGTATAGTGCTGTGACCTATAACCTGGAAATGATAATACGGTCTACTTCCAGGTATTGTACTGGAAACATGGTGGGCTCCGGCTCTGGCTCCGCCCTCCCCAGGGGCGGCATATAGACCGGCCACCTGTAGGTGGCACTCATTTGTACAGCAGACATTGGCAGGCTAGTTCCTGGATAATAAAGCCTAATATTCACTTGTTCTCACAGTCTCGCAGTGAATTGATGGTATAACAATTTACAAAACTAATAGCCAAACAACCAGATGCATTCAGCTTGCTGTCTACACTGGAAGTGCAGAGGATCAGACACTCCTTGTTATTTACAGAGAAAGGGGTTCCCTGATTGGACCACTACTCAGGGAACTTGTATTCTAATTGGCCAATCTCAAAGGCCTGGCCTAAGTTATTACACCGCGGGGCTAGGAGCGGCGCTCCGTAACTCTCGGCCGCCGGGCGGCGCGCCCAGAGTGACGTGACGGTGGCGCCTATGTGACGTCAGCCGCGCATGCGCAGATTGGCCGGCTCCAACCCGCGCATGCGCAGCTGACGGCACGACGGCTGACAGCTCGAACCCGCGCATGCGCGGTGGCCGTCTTTCCCCTCAGCCGCCCCGCAAAACGTGGTGGCTTGATCTTGCAGGGCGCCGGAGGGGAAATAGTGCGTCCGATTGAGACGCCGGCCCGACGATCGGTGGGCACCGATCACGGGCCTGTCCCCTCCCGAGCACAGTCGTGGTGCTTATTCCCCACCAGACCCCCTACAAACCCCAAAACGGGCATCTCAAAACGTTGTGAAACGGTCGGGAACGGCAGGCTGCTAGGCCCATCCGGGTCGGAGAATCGCCGGTCGCCGTGAAAAACGGCGAGCGGCGATTCTTCCAAGTGGGGGGTAGGATAATCACGGGGGGCACCAGGGGGGCGTGAAATTAGTCGGGGGGCCCTCCCGCGATTCTCCCATCCGGCGTGGGGAGCGGAGAATCGCGCCCATTCAATGAGTATGTGGAGTGAGCGTGTGACACTGAGTGAGTGCGCGGGGGGGGGGGGGGGGGGGGTGCGAGACACTGAGTGAGTGTGTGCGGGGGATGAGACACGGAGTGAGTGTGTGCGGGGGATGAGACACGGAGTGAGTGTGTGCGGGGGTGTGAGACACTGAGTGAGTGTGTGCGGGGGGGGTATGAGACACTGAGTGAGTGTGTGTGAAGGTGTGAGACACTGAGTGAGTGTGTGTGGGGGTGTGTGAGACACTGAGTGAGTGTGTGCGGGTGTGTGAGACACGGAGTGAGTGTGTGCGGGGGGATGAGACACTGAGTGAGTGTGTGGGTGGGTGTGAGACACTGAATGAGTGTGTGTGGGGGTGTGAGACACGGAGTGAGTGTGTGTGGGGGGATGAGACACGGAGTGAGTGTGTGTGAGGGTGTGAGACACGGAGTGAGTGTGTGCGGGGGGGTATGAGACACTGAGTGAGTGTGTACGGGGGGGATGAGACACTGAGTGAATGTGTGTGAGGATGTGAGACACGGAGTGAGTGTGTGCGGGTGGTGTGAGTCATGGAGTGAGTGTGTGTGAGGGTGTGAGACATTGAGTGTGTGTGCAGGGGGTGTGAGACACTGAGTGAGTGTGTGCGGGGGGTGTGAAGGACTGAGTGTGTGGGGGTAAGGGCGAGGGACTGAGATACTGGGTGAGAGCGAGTGTGAGACGCTGAGTGAGTGCGTCGGGGTTTGTGTGAGACACTGAGTGAGTGTGTGCGGGGTTGTGAGCCACTGAGTGAGTGTGTGCGGGGGGTGTGAGGGACTGAGTGTGTGGGGGTAAGGGCGAGGGACTGAGATACTGGGTAACGGTGAGTGTGAGAGACTGAGTGAGTGTGTGAGGGGTTGTGAGCCACTGAGTGAGTGTGTGCGGGGTGTGTGAGGGACTGAGTGTGTGGGGGTAAGGGCGAGGGACTGAGATACTGGGTAAGGGTGAGTGTGAGAGACTGAGTGAGTGTGTGAGGGGTTGTGAGCCACTGAGTGAGTGTGTGCGGGGGGTGTGAGGAACTGAGTGTGTGGGGGAAAGGGCGAGGGACTGAGATACTGGGTAAGGGTGAGTGCGAGACTGAGTGAGTGTGTCTGGGTGAAGACGAGAGACTACGTGATGGAGTGGGATAAATGTGAGGCACTGAATGAGTGTGTGAGGGGTTGTGAGAGACTGAGGAATACTGGCTGTGATTTTCCGAACCCAACAGTGGTGGATGTGATTACTGGCAGAGGGGGTCGGAAAGTGTCAGAGGGGAAGTGGGAAGGACGATGCAGGAGGAGCTGAAAAACAGTTCCTTGCTGGCGTGAAATAAGTGTGGGAACTGATTTCATCCAACAAGAAGGATGCAGAGGATGGCCTGGATGGGCATGGTTCCCGCCTATCGTGTTGGGATCCCATTCCCGCCAAAATGTCCTCGTGGAGCCATTTTACATCCTGTAGGTGAAGCTCAGACTGGAATTGACCTTTGTGTCCAATTATCTGTGCCTCCTCAAGGATATCATGCCCGTCTGGAACACATCTGGCATGGACATGTCACAACTCAATTGGAAGAAGGCCTAGGGAAACTTGTAGAGAGTGGAAAATGGAGGCCTCCAGTAACCTGTGGGCCACCATGTGCAGCAGTGAGTGGGTGAAGCAAATCCATGTGGATCTTCACGCTGCAGGAACATCCAGGATGTGGAGCTTCATGCCGCAGGTGCGAAATGGGCAAACCAGGCTCGTGAATGCCACCTTTAATCAATCATGAAACCAACGATACGAGTTTTCATGTGCCACTGACTTAAGCTAGAAATTAGGATTTAACTTGAAAAACGAAATAAGATAGTGAGCATTCATGGATGCGTGGCATCTGAGGGAGAGAGAGGAGGTAGGACGTGTCAACAGAGCAGCAACCATGGTCCACTAGGTGAATGTGCAGTTGGAGTGTGAGCATGAGCTGCACATCATGCACGTCAGCTCCCAATATCCAGAGCCACAGACCGATGCAGATACTCGCTACATCAATGCCCATGCAGCGACCAGGGGGGTGATCGCGTGGTGCATCAGCAGCCTGAAAATGCAGTTCAGGTGCCTGGACCGCTCTGGAGGTGCCCTCCAGTATAGAGTCTCTCACATTGTGGTGGCCTGCTGCGTCGTGCAGCAGAGGGATGATGTGCTAAAGGATGGAGATGAACACCAGGCCTCATCCAACAAGGAGGATGCAGAGGATGGCCTGGACGGGCAGGGCAAGCACAGGAGGCTGCACAATGTGTGCGCTGCGGCCGCTGCACAGGATGTTTTAATCGCCTCCAGGTTCACTGACCAGGGGGCCTGGCCGATGGCACAAACATCTCGTCCCACCCCCACACCACCCCTCACTACTCCGGCAACCCTCTCCGTGATACTTGCCTATGGGTGTGGCCTCTGGGTTGGCAGTAACAGCGGGTCTGGTTCATGGGATGGAGGATGATAATGACCCGCTCAGCAATAAGTTCAGGTGCTCCGCATCATTTGCCAATGTCTGACTCCTGCCCAGCATTCCACCATCTGCCTGGGTGATCCCTGCATGTGAGCTGGCCATTCCATCACACGGTGCCATCGAATCATTGGGGTGCGGTGGTGGGGACAGGGTTGGGGGGTTTGGGCGATTGAGAGGGGTGGGTTACCGGGGTGATGTGCGGGGTCCGACCTGGGGGCTGTGGCTCATGACCACCTCTACTGATGGCCATATCCACTCCACACCCACCGAGTGCCCATTCTGCAGCCAGCCCAGCGGTCGTGGAGCACGGGCTCTGGGCCCCTCTGGGACTGTGCCACATCACTCAGTGACTGGAGCACTTCCCTCCGGGACTGGCTCAGGTCAGCCAGCACCCGGGCAATGCTGACGACGCCCTCAGCCATAATCCATTGTGACTGGGCCAAGCTCTGGAGCACCGCTGCAATGTCTAGGTGTCCCTCGCACATAGCTGTCTGTGACAGGGCAGCCCTGCCCTGAGCCTCGGCTACTGCCCACACAACGTGACCTAAGCCTTGAACATCTAGGCCCATGATCGATGCCTTGACCCCAAGGCCACCACCATGGATGGCACCCGTGGTGTATAGGCCTGGGTGGCACACATTGTAGGCACCGCCTCCTGCCCGAGGCCAATTTGGACAGTAGTCCATGGGTTCGGGCCGCCCTCCGACCACAGGCTGACTTGGGGGTTCCTACCTCCACCTGATGTACCGCTGCACGATAGTGCCACAGGAGCCTCTTCACTAACATGCCCAACCGAGGTGAGAGTCTCTGGGATGGTGGAGGGTGTTGGTGACAGCTGTGACGGGAAGTCGGTATTGTCCACAGACTGATGCTCTGGGGTTCCTCGGGCTGGCATTTGGAGGCTTGCGATACTGTCCATTGCCTCCTCATTGCTGGATTCTGCTTGGGGTTGTGGTTGTGGGCGGGGGACTCCAGAAGGGGCCGCTTCTATGCCAGTTTATTCTGTAACACACAAGACATGAGGCATGATTGGATCGCGGGTTGGAGTGGTGTACGGGTGGTGTCAGGGTGGCGGGGTGGTCAGGAGGTGCCATGCATGCCATGAGAAATTGCAGCCCTGGGTCCAGGGAGTGATCGATGGGATGCATGTCCCCCTACGAGCACCTGCAGATGATGGGCTGCTCGCTCTATACCAACTGAAAGGGGTTCCACGCGATGACCGTGCAGCTGATATATGACCTAGCTGGGGGATTGACTCCTGGGCGACAGGGGTTACCCACTGCAGTTGTGGCTGATGATGCCGATCCGGAGGCCACAGATCGACGCGGAGAACCGCTTCAACAGCCCCCATGCCGTGACCAGGGGCGTGATGAAGAGGTGTTTCGGTCCCCATAAGATGCGGTTCAGTTGCCTGGACTGCTTAGGAGGGGCCCTCCAGTATGGTACTGGGAGGGTCGCCCGCATTCTGGAAACCTGCTGAGTCCTCCAGAACACCGCACACAGCAGAGAGGCGACGTGCTGGAGGAGGAGGGTGAATACCAAGCTTCGTCTGACGAGGACTATGCGGGGCAGGGCGAGGATGGGCAGGACATGCCGTGTGCGTCAGGGCCAACGTGCACGGGGCACTCTGATCGCCTCCCGGTTCACCGACTGGGAGGGTGGGGGGTGGAGGGAGGGCCCGGGGCAAGGACATTGCATCCCAACCCCACCCCCACATCACCCCCCTCACTCCCAAGCCTGCAACACCTTCGTGATACATACCTGCCACACTATGGGGTATGGGGCCTGAGTTGGCAGTAACAGCTGGTCTGGTCCATGGGATGGAGGATGATGACAACCTGCTCTGAGATGAGCTCTGCTGCTCCGCATCGTACACCAACGTCTGATTCCACTGTCCACCTGGGTGATCCCTGCATGTGAGCTGCAATGCCCAGATAGAATTTATTATAGAATTTACAGTACAGAAGGAGGCCATTCAGCCCATCGAGTCTGCACCGGCTCTTGGAAAGAGCACCCTACCCAAGGTCAACACCTCCACTCTATCCCCATAACCCAGTAACCCCACCCAACAAAGGGCAATTTTGGACACTAAGGGCAATTTATCATGGCCAATCTACCTAACCTGCACATCTTTGGACTGTGGGAGGAAACCGGAGCACCCGGAGGAAACGCACGCACACACGGGGAGGATGTGCAGACTCCGCACAGACGGTGACCCAAGCCGGAATTGAACCTGGGACCCTGGAGCTGTGAAGCGATTGTGCTATCCACAATGCTACCATGCTACCATGATGGCTCTGGCACATGGCTGCCTGTGAGAGAGCAACCCTGCCCTGAGCCTCGGTCACCGCCTGCACAGAATGCCCCACGCTGGACACACTGATCCCCAGCCAAAACCGTCAACCCCAATGCCTCCACCGCGGAGTCACCCGTGCGGTGTCGGTCTGGGCGGCACGCATGACCGGCACCACACCCTGCTCCTGCACATAGATGGACTCCTCCACCTGCACGTGCAGGTCATTTCCTTTTGTTCCTGGGTCTCTGACTGCACCTGCACCAATGGGTGGGACTAGATGTTCCAGGAGCCCAGGACCTGTCTGGGCGGCACCTGGTTCCTGGGGATGGCCTGCCCTCTGGTCGGCCGGCCCCTCGGCTGCTCCTAACTCCACCTGCTGTACTGGACCGACTGTGTGGTGCGCATCAGATAGTGTACCAGGAGCCTCTTCACTAATATGCCCAACCAAGGTGATAGTCTCTGGGATGGTGGAAGGTATAGGAGACAGCAATGTCAGATAGTCAGGTCATCCTCCGACCCGAGCTCCGGAGTGTCCAGAGTCATGGTGTTCGGGCTGCTCTTCCCGTCAGTGATCGGCCATCTGGGGGCCACCAGCTCTGGCACTGGCTGGGGCGGGAGGCTCCGGATGGACTTACCCCTCTCCGCAGGTCCTGCAAGACACAAGATGACACGCATGATTTGACTGCAGGCCGGGGGGGGGGAGGTGTGGGGGTGTGGAAGGGGTTGAGGGGGGTGAGGGGCTGTGGGGGTGGGAGCGGGTTTGAGGGGGGTGAGGAGGATGAAGAGGTGAGGGAGGTGAGGGGTGAGGAGGGTATGGGTTGAGGGGGTTGAGGGTTTACATGTGAGGGGAGCACGAGTTGAGGGGATGAGGGGGTGAGGGGTGAGGAGGGGATGGGTTGAGGGGGGTGAGGGGTTAATTGTGAGGGGAGCACGAGTTGAGGGGGTGAGGAGTGAGGATGTCCACACATGTGTCATGGGGATCTGCAACTAAGCAGTGTCTCACTTCCTTACCCCCCGCCAAACTCCATCTCGGTGACCTACATTTCTTCCGGGCTGCCAACCATGCACAGTGCCCTCTCCTCGGGCATGGTGAGGGGCCGCAGGTCTGGTGGTTCCCCTCCGGTCTCCTCCTGCTCCCGAAGGTTTTGTGCGGCCTTCTCCTGGGGGTTGGGAAACACAAACAAGAAACCATTAAACGGTCTGATGCATGCAGCCCAGGGGTTGGTTAGGTGGTGGCCTCAGTGGCCAGGACACCCAGCCATGGATGCTGGCATGGGTGCTGGCATGAGTGCTGGCATGTGGGGCAGGGTGGCGGGGGTGGGGTTAGTGCCTGGGTCACGGAGCAGCCGACTCACCCTGGCCACCCCAAGGAGGTCATTATGTTTCCTTCGCCACTGCATGCCAGTCGAGGCGAAGTTGCCAAAGACGCTGACCGCCTCTGCCACCTACGCCCAGACATGATGAACGACGGCCCCAGCGGCCTTCCTCCCGGGCCGGGGTACAAACCATCCTCTCCTCCATGGCGTCCATGAGGGTGTCCAACTCGGCGTCCCTGAACCGTGGCGTTGCTCTCCTTCCAGCCATCTTGTTGGCTGGGACGGTGTGTGGGGGGTGAAGGACCGTTTAAGTGCGGCTGTGGCATATGAGCCTCATGTGCGCCAATCATGGACCCGGCAAATCCGGCACCGTTTTCCATGGAATTGATTGGTTCCATGTGGCGATGGTGCTATCATATTCAAAGTAGCTGAATCAGCGCAGCTGTTGCGCCATTTTCTGTGTCGTAAAATGCCACCGTTCCCACGCCAGCGTTGGCACTTAGTCTCAAAACTGGAGAATCCCGCCCTTGGCCTCTGAAATGGAGAATCCCGTCCTATATGTTTCACAAGTGGATTAACAACACTGAGCAGGTGGAAGAAAATATCCTGCTCCATTTTTCTCCAGAGAGACAGTGCTTCTGAATTGGGAAAGAGTCTGGGTGAATTTATCTGCAGGAGAACCAATACAGGCTGTGCTGGCAAAGTTCAGAATCTGCTAACTCTCCCAAGAAAAGCTGAATCAAAAGGGACAGTGGGAAGGATCGATCTGCCAGTCACCAGCATACATCGTTACCACAGCCTGAGCTCGGGCACAGTCAATTGCAGCCCCACTAAGTCACAAAACAAGTAAATTAACCAATAATTGTTCTAAAAATACCCTTCCCTGCCCAATAATTGTAGTCACCAGGTTTATAAGTTTAAGCGCAATTACTGTTTATTTATAATGGGAACTATAATGAAATATGCAGTAAATACAGTTGTTAAATATTAATAAGTACCGAATTCCGACTTTAACTTGCTTTCCCACCCTTTACACACACACCAGGCAGACATACAGGGAGGAATAGAAAAGGGGGATAAACATAAGTGAAAGAGAAAAGAATCTTTGCTTCAGATGATGGTTCCTTATATGCTTTATTCACAGGAAGTTTGTAGATTACAGTCTTTGCTTGGCAGTCTGTACTCACAAATTTCCTGGAGGGGCAGAGTCCTCATTTCATCAAACTTTGCTTTCAATTTGTGATTCTTCTTCGGGCCTCTGTAGTTTAGAAAATGCAACACTCAAAGCCAGCAGGCTTTCTGGAGAAAGATAGTCGATCCGGCGTTTCTTGGGAGTGTTAGCAGATTCTGAACTTTGCCTGCACAGCCTGTATTGGTTCTCCTGCAGATCGATTCACCCAGGCTCTCTCCCAATTCAGAAGCACTGCCTCTCTGGAGAAAAATGGAACAGGATTTTTTCCGAGGCTGCCAAGAGTCAAACTGAAACCAAACTGTAAACCTCGGAACTCTGCACCATCCCACGGGGGTAAGATCCAATCACCACCCATGACCAGGCACAGCACAGCCTTTCGGCCAATTCATTGGTCACCAGCCAAATCAATCAAACCAAGTCCCAGCCAATCTCTGTCATTGGTGCCGGTCAGTCTACAAATCCAGTTTAAGTCAGTGCAACCTTCCGGATTATTCTGTTTAAATTAAAGGCACAGGCCACTGCTTCCTTCTGCTTGAATTAAAGAAACAGGCTGCCTTAAAGACATATGTCCATAAATCACAAATGGATAAAATATATAATGTCAAAAATAAAAGAAAGGGGTAAATAAAGGAATAATCAAAATAAACAAGAAGGACCTTTACAACATGTAAATCGCGACCTACTGTCTTCAGGTGAGGTCATGGATAAATAACAGGTAGATGTGGAAGCCACGGATAGATCCTTGGTGACTCCTGTAATAAAGGTGAGCGTGTGTGAAGAAAGCTATTTTTGGAGATTATTTTTAATGATTAAGTAAATGCAGAATCAAGTAAGGGTAAGCTCAGCTTTTTTGAGGACTATTAGTTTTGTCAAATTTTATACAACAATGCCACTTGAGGTTCATGTTGCTTTCTCCCTCCCTCTTCCATTTTGTGTGTGGGTCTCTCTCCTCAGTTTGTGTTTTCCTTTCTCTCTCTCCCCCAGTTCATATCTTTCTTTCTCTCTATTATCTTATTTTTATGTTTTAGTATGACCGACACCATTGCTGTAAACTACCTCTGTTAATAACAAACTTTCAGAACATGAACACACAGCTGCAAGGCATCCAGAGTCTTACCCAAACTTCTTTAACTTGAACTATCTGACCTTCAAACCCCAAGGTCAGGTAACCCCATGTGTATCTACTACTGGAATCCACTGTCATAATCACCTATAATCATGATATCCAATCCCAGTTTGTGTTTTGTTTTCTCTGCCTCCCCCCATTGTGTTTTTCTTTCTCCGGTAGTTTCCAGGAGATTTCTGTTGGCCCCAATGACGTCCTACCCAGAAACAGTAACAAATCAATGCTTTAGCTCAGTTGGCTGGACAGCTGGTTCGTGATGCAGATTGAGGTCAACAGCACAGGTTCAATTGAAAAAATGAAAATGAAATGAAAATCGCTTATTGTCACAAGTAGGCTTCAAATGAAGTTACTGTGAAAAGCCCCTGGTCGCCACATTCCGGCGCCTGTTCGGGGAGGCTGGTACGGGAATTGAACCGTGCTGGTGGCCTGCCTTGGTCTGCTTTAAAAGCCAGCAATTTAGCCCAGTGCTAAAAAGCATAGGCCAGAAATTAACCTCTCTTCAAATCATGCATGAATTAAATACTTATCAATTTACCACGAGAATTGTTATAATGTCTGCTGAATAAGTAACTGTTTACATAAGCTTTTCAGACCAGTGGGTGGCACTATTGTGAAAGTAATTCAGAATGATCCTGGCCCTCTTTAAATTTGCAATGTTTAGCAGTAGAAGCATATGTAGGTAAATGAATTAATTGAGCCAAAATAAAACTGTTAACCATATTACATAATTGTATACATAGTGAAACAGAGGTTCAGGAAACTGATAGGAGCAAGATTATTGTATATATAAGTAAACGTTAGATGAATCTATAGACTCACCAACTTTAAGGGCATTTAAGTGGTCACTGGATAGACATATGGATGAAAATGGAATAGTGTAGGTCAGATAGGCTTCAGATGGTTTCACAGGTCAGCGCAACATCGAGGGCCGAAGGGCCCGTACTGCACTACTGCACTGTAATGTTCTATGTTCTATCTAATGTTCTAATGTTCTATGTTCTATGTTCTAAATCACAAATATGTTAAACATAGGGTGGCTTGTAAAATTGTGATATATATATAACTAGGTATGGCCTGAATTTTATCTTAAGGATGTGCCCAAAGGCAAAGGATGCAAAATCCATTCTTGGTCAAGATCGCATTGCTCACACGATGTTATGCTGGCTAGCCACTTAAGGCCCACCCAACAACCAGTGGGGACCTGGCGAGAAGTTTGAAAATACAGGAGGCAGCTCCCTGAAGATTGCCAGGAGTTCTGTGGGAGGCTGAGGGAACTGTCTGCGATCATGATGATAAATTTCCTGTTGCCCGGCAATGGCTTCAGTATGGAAAGTGGGAGTGAATGTCATATTGAGTGGGCAGTCTGCTCCCCATTTCTCCAGAGAGTGCCTGGGAGTCCTGATGGAGGAGGTCAGTGCCAGCAGGCAAATTCTCATGCCCAGAGACAGCAGGAGAAGGTTGCCCCATTTGACCAAAAAGTCATGGACAGAGGTCACGGCTCAAGTCAGTTGGCACGATGTGGTGCACTGGACATGGCTTCAGTTGCCACAAAATGGTGAATAGTCCTTTGAAGTTGGCAAGAATAAGTTCAGAGATGTCATGGACCTCTGCGGAGAAGTGTGCCTGTTCTCAGAACACAAGGAGGGTAAAAGTGTATGTGTCAACTGGAACTGAAGTCTATCCTGCCAACGCTTGGTCTCAGCGCAGTGCAGGGTGAAGTTTACCACTGTGGCACAGCCTGCTAATAGGCCAGGGGGCAAGATGGAATGTACCTTCAGGGAGATGGAGCACAAATGAGGCTTTCTATTTACAATAGAAAGAAGAGGAGCCATAATGTTGTGGAGTGCTGAATGACAGGTGGTGGAGTTCCAAATCTCTACGTTCTCACCATATATAAAAGCAACCCACTGGAGCTGGAGTACCACCAGCCAACTCACTCCTCAGGTCGTGGTGAGGTGGGGATCTCAGAAGAAGGTAAGAGTGCAGTTCACAGATACATGTACGGTGGGTATTGGAAACATTGCGGGCGCCTCTCACCAAAAATTAAACTGTCGCAGCCAGAGTGTCCATTGAAGCTTCAGTGCAGATGGTACCATGCATCAGGTCTCTTCAGCCCACCGAGCATGCACAGTAGTTATGATGTTTGAATTTACTGATATTTGTCTTCCTCCCACAGATGCACCATCTGCAGGAGCTGCCAGAGACACTGAAGACCATCTGTTAAGCTCTGAGGAAGGCATTACATCTGTATCAGCATCACACCGTCCCTCAGAACAGGCATTTGCACAGAAATTCGTATGTTGGTGGGCATTAGGTTATCGGCTCTGTGGGTAATGCACAGTGGTGAGGGCACTTCAAATTCAGTGAGAAGCCAGGAGCGGCAGAGAAGTCCTGCGCGCCAACAGTGGGAGCATTGCTGGAGACTAGGACCATGCTGAGTCCAGGGTAGAGGATGAGCTTCTGGAGTTGTCCATCAGGTGGCAGACGCTGGATTTCCAGCAGGATGCACGGGAAGATCAGGCAGAGACCCCTGAGGGTCTCCATGCCATGGTTTCCATCATTGAGGAGTCTATGCGGAACATGAGCACTGAATTAGAGAGAGAGGTGACTCTCATGGAGAGGCAACCTCAGGATCAGAAACAGGGGTTCCAGGGGTGGCATTTGGACCTGCAAGCCAGCACACCAGCTATGGCCTGTGGAGGTCATTGCCAGTGTGAAAGATGAATGAGGCACTTAGTCCATCAATGATGAATAGGGAGGTGCAAACGTGCCAAGGCACAGTAACCGCAGACATCAGTCGAAGGATCCTTGAACACAACAGGGTGTGCCAAGAGTTCATTATTTCAAAATTTGTGTTCCAGATAACAACTTTGTATTTTCTTTTTCTGTTCATGTACACTAACATAAACATTTTCTTTACTCAAAGGCTGAGTTGGCTGGATGCTTTGAATAGGCTCCAGATGCTGCATAGGCTTGTAACTGTATGATGTTGAGCAGTGCTGGCATTTTGAGTTAGGTTATCACTTAATGATTGTTTGTAAAGGAGACATTGGCTTGAGGAAGCATTGAGGTCTTGGAGGTCTTGCATGATCAAAGCATCCCTAGTGTTCCTGCCTCCCTGGAGGTTCTTGTCATCTGCCTCAATGGCCTCACCCTCTCCGTCTACTGGCTCTGCGTCTGAACCATCACTGGATTTATTCTCCCTGGCCTGTGGAGCTGCCTGCTTTCTTCAGCCTCCACTGGGTCCCTCAGCCAGATCCTGGTTGTGCAGGGTGTAGCATGCCATGACTATTAGGGAGACATGCTCTGGAGGGCACTGCAATCCTCCTCCTAATCAGTCCAGGCATCTGAAAAGCATCTTGAGCAACCTAATGACTGTTGTGAAGGCATGACTGCTGTTGTATATCTCCTCAGCCTCAGTTCTTGGGTGATGGAATTGGAACATTTCAAAGGAAAGCCCTTGTCACCCAGGAGTCACCATCCATTAAGACAGGAGCCACAAACAGCCTTGAAATCTCTGAGTGCCACAAGATGTAAGCATTGTGTGAGTGCCGAGGGTAGGGGGCACAAACTTGGAGAATCTGTGTCCTGTGGTCACAGACGATCTGAACATTCATTAAGTGGAAATTCTTTCGGTTCACGAAAGCTCTTGACTCACCTGCTGGCGACTTGATGGCCATGTGAGTGCAATCTATTACAGCCTGGATGCAGGGGAACCTAGTCATCGTTGCAAAGACTTGGGCTCTCTCCACCTGGCTGGCCTTGTCTGTCCAATAGTGGATAAATCTGTGGTCATGTGTAAAGAGAGCATCAGTTAGTGTGGTATGTTTAAAGGATAGGCTTGCTGACTAAAACGGCACAACAAACAAGAGCTTTATTGGAAATATGTTTACTCAACCAACTGTTCGGATAGCCTACCCATTTGCCCGTGCATCAAGACGTCACGTGATCGGACTCTTAAAGTGACCTTGTTCCAACGACGAACTAACATGAATATACAACTGTGGTGGCTTGAGACAATACACTGGCGACTTCCAGTAACAATAACAGGAGGCAACAGCAATTATATGCAGGCACAGAACAATGTCGAATATTTCTCAAATCTCAAAACTCTGGGGTCCACACTGTCTGGGCTCCTGCTTCCAGGGCCCCACACTTTCTTTGTAATGATCGGGATATGAGTGCTCCTGCACAATTGGTCCCAAAAAGTTCGCGTGGACCACAAAGCCCACCCCCTTAAAGGAGCCGTGCTACCACATCACTTAAGACCCTCTTTTTATTTTACAAAGCGAGTTATATATAAGGACTACATACAAGGTCAAGAGACATATGTCAGTCTCTCCTGGGATCTTCAAGTCCTTGCAGACCTCCTTAGTCCTCCAATGGCTCCACCATTTTCAAGGTAGTCTTGTTGTCTGCAGAAGAAGGTTTAGTTGACTCCACCTCTCTGTGGGGTTGCTTACCTAGCGAGCTCCCCACCTCGACTGCTGACGGGATTGACCCTGAAATTCTTGTCTCCCTCCACTCTGGAACAGCCACAGGACTGTCGGCAGCACTAGTTGGACCCATTTGAAATGAAATGATGATTCCTGCCACCTAGCTTCTGACATGATTGACATGCTTCTGCACAGCCCTGTCATTGACATTGATGACACTGATCACATCTGATACAGGTCCTGATTGGAACACGATTTGACCAGTTAACCCGAGTGGACCTGAGGCGAAATTCACTACTAGAACCAGGTCACTCACCTGAAATAATCTGACACCCTTTTGTGAATGGTGATTTTTCTGGAAGGCCTGTTGTGCCTTCACCATCCCCGCCAAGTCCAAACAAGTTCTGAGGCTGTGGCCCATAAGCAATTCAGCTGTTGTGAACCCGGTGATGGCATGGGTGAGGGCTGGGGGGGTCATGTTGTGGGACAGGAATTTGGCCAGTTGGTGACGCAACAGATGGCCCGATTGTTTCCTCTTTTAAAAGTTTGTATGGCCCTGAACACCAGCCCTTTGGATGCAGGGTGATCTGGGATCATTCTAGTATGCTGGATTCCATTTGTCTGAACGAAGTGTTGGAAATCGTCCCCAGTGAAAGGGATGCCATTATCGGACACAAGGCTTCTGGTAGGCCAGGTATGGTGAATATTTGGCATAAAGTGTCCTTAGCTCCCATCTCATGTAGGATATCCATTTGGAATGAGCATCTCCCAAGACAAGAAACATCCTGCCCAAGAAAGGGTCTGCATAGTTGATGTGCACTCTGGTCCATAGCGACCTGGCCACTCCCAGTGTGGAGATTGACCAAAGGAGATAATGATTGTTGAGTTTGGCAGGGAATATATTGCCATACAACTTCCTTGATAGCTTTCTCAATTCCTAGCCACAAGACACAACTGCGAGCCAGCATCCTCACTTTTGTTTGGCCCAGATGGGTGCCATGTAATTCTTGTAAGAGGAGCTCTCTTCCTGGGGGTGGAATGACGACTCGAGAGCCCCAAAGTACTACTCCAAATATGCAGGTTAGTTCATCCCTGCAGGTTAAGTAGGGCCTCAACAGTTCAGACTTCTTGTGGACTATTTGTATCATCCGTTTCATTGGATAATACCAGATCTTGTTGAGTCAAATTTTGTATATGCCCACACAACACAGGCAAGGTGTTCAAGAACTTTAGTGCCAAGATAATTTCTTGGGGTACTGGCGGTGGCGCCACATTCTTTACCAAGGGGCGTTAACTCAATGTACCCGCATTAGAGACTTGAGTGCCAGGTCTGCATTGGGAGGTATAGTTGTAGACCGCTAGCAGCAAGGTTCAATGGGCGGATTCTCCGACCCCCCACCGGGTCGGAGAATCACCGGGAGGCGGCGTGAATCCCGCCAGCTGCCGAATTCTCCGGCGCCAGAGATTTGGCGGGGGTGGTACTCGCGTCGCGCCGGTCGGCGGACTCCTCCCGGCGATTCTCTGGCCCATGATGGGCTGAACTCCCGCCCGTTCTATGCCGGTCCCGCCGACGTAAATTGGAGTTGGTTCCTTACCGGCAGGACCTGGCAGCGCGGGCGGGTCCTGGGGTCCTCGGGGGGGCACGGGGCGATCTGGCCCCAGGGGGTGCCCTTACGGTGGCCTGGCCCGCGGTCGGGACCCACCGATCCGCGGGCGGGCCTGTGCCGTGGGGGCACTCTATTCCTACACACCGGCTATGTAAGCCTCCATAATGGCCGGCGCGAAGGTGAACCCCCCCCGCATGAGCGGGGATGATGTCAGCAGCCGCTGACGCTCCCGCGCATTCACGGACCCACACCAACCGGCGGAGTCCCTTCGGCCCCGGCTGGCGCCGCGCCAAAGGCCTTCCACGCTGGCCAGCGGGGCGCAAAACACTCCAGCGCCGTCCTAGCCCCTGAAAGTGTGGAGGATTCCGCACCTTTGGGGAGGCCCGACGCCGGAGTGGTTTCCACCACTCCACTGCGCCGTTTCTGCCCGCCCCACCAATTCCCGGAGAATGTTTCATTCTGGCAAAGGCAATTGGGGCTATTGGCTTGTCCTCTCTCAAAAGACCCAATAGCGGCTTATGGACGTTTATTATGATGAATTGCCGTCAGTAAAAATATTGGTGGAACTTTTAACACCATAAATGACAACTAATCCCTTCTTTTCGATTTGAGTGCAATTTCAAATTGTAGGTTTGAGGCCCACAAACTGTCAAAAGAATCACCTTCTGCTTGTCTTCCCTTGCTATCTCATTCGCTGTGAAGAAATAGCAGAGTCACTCAATGTAATGGCTCCGGTCTTCGGCCTCCTAGTCGAACGGTTCTAACTTTCTGATCATTGGCATTCTGCTCGCCGTTTGTGCGTTGTGGTCGAATATTCCCGATTCTCAACTGCCTTTGGAGGCTTCTTCCTTCCCCTTTCAAAATCTGAATTGCTGAAGACTAACGATTGAACAGTTTACCTCGTCGCCAATGTGGTGGCTCATGACAATTTACTGGAGACTTCCAGTAAAAACTAAAAGGGGTTTATTAACAGTAAGCAAAGACAACCATATTCAGCACAGAGCAATGCTGAATAGGTCTTAACTGTCCAACTCCGGAGTCCACATTGCCTGGGTCCCTGCTCTCAGAGCGCATACTTTCCTTTTATTGGTCAGTGTTCAAGCACCCCCACGCAATTGCTCTCAAGCCGATCACCTGGATCACAAAGCATGCCCCCTTAAAGGGGTCCTCCTACTGAAACAATGGTCACCTCTTTGACACAACTAAGTGTGGCTGATTGCGAGACATAGCACAGATCCCCCACCGGGTCCTGGAAAAGAATCGGTGGAGTACAAGTTGAGCACCATGTGACTGTCAAAGCTACTGGCATGGGGCATCTGTCCATGCAGTTGGGAGCAATCTCCGGGCCAATTATGTGACAGATTTAGTCGCTGTTTCCCGGATGAGACAGAGCCTCCTGCGATACTGGGCCTCAGGAATATGGGGCCCCTGGGGCCCACCTCTGAGGTCCTCCAATGGCCTGGAAGACTCCCCGTGTATGTGGACCAGTATTAAACGATGGGGACCTTCCTCACTTCCTCACAATTCCTCCCTGGGGAGGCCGGTAGATATGGATAAGTAGGCTTTAAGTAGGTTTAAGGCCTACTTATGTGGATGTGACTTTGTCCTGCCCTTTGTGGGTGGGTTCCTGATCCCAACATCTCACGGGACTTGGGTAGATCCTGTGAGGCATCATGGCTGTCAGGAAGCCCGCGGGAGGCATCACCCGGAATCTACCGGCCATGTCGCACTCCCATTGGTGCGCAACGTGGCCAGTAGATCACGCTCAAGATTTTAAAAACAGCATGAGACTGTTATCTCATTTTTGAACCAGAAACCATTTCTTCTTTAAATGCTCAATTTATCACCACAATAAAACCTTGAGTTTCATTCAGAGAGTTTTCTCCAGAGGTATTTTCAGAAACATAAGACAGCCTTTTGCCCAGGGCAGATCAGTCAATTGGAATTGATGAGTTTTCGAGCCTGAAGACTTTCAGTTGTGATATCAGCAACTGGGAATGATTTACTGTGAAGATTATTTGGCCCATTAGCCAACTTTGTCCCAACATGATCATGCCATTCATCATCACTTGATGAATAAGTTAGCACCAAATAAATGCTCTTTCCTGCATGACTCTAATCTCCATGAATAATAAAGCACATCGTAAGTGCACATTCTATTTTATTACAACAATGTACAAAGGAACACAAGTCAAACTATTCTTACGCTTTGTATCCACTGGATAGTTACATTTGTCCTTTCGTTTATTGGTTTTCTTCTCCTTGGGGCCAGCATAGATTGTTGGCTGTTCATGCTTGTTAACAGGGTCATTGGGACTGAGGGAGCCCTCCAATCATGACAGCTAGCTCCTGGCAGCCAGAGAACCACTGCTTACTACGCTTCAGGAGCATTATTACCTTATAGCCTGCTGTTACCTCCAAGATTATAGTGCATCCTGCCCCAGGGGGAAAGGCTGGAACCTTGCCATGTGTTGCTACCCTGAATGATAGCAGTAACAGGTGGAAACCAGCCATTACCATTCTACTGAGCCCTTTGGGATGTCTGGTCTCGTCGTAGCTGGTTCTGGAGGAGGTGAGACCAGTACAAGTGGATGGTCTGCACCTGGGCAGGACCGGAACCAATGTTCTAGGGGAGTGTTGGCTAATGCAGTTTGGGAGGGTTTAAACTAATATAAACTATTTAATGAGAACCGATGCAGGAAGTCAGAGGGAAGTAAGGTGGGGACAGAAACAAAAGTCAGTAAAGGGAAAAGTGGAAGGCAGAGAAACCAAAGACAAAAATCCAAAGAGGCCACATTACATCATAATTGTGAGAAAAAAAACAAGCCTGAAGGCTGTCTCAATGTGAGGAGCATTTGTAATAAGGTTGATGAATTAACTGCACTGACAATCATTAACAGATATGATGTAATTGGGATCGCTGACTCCTGGGGCTGGATTCTCCGATCCCCGACCCGCCAAAATCGCGTTCGGTGAGGTGGCGAAGAATCCCCAATGACGTCAAAATCAGGGGCGGTGCCGCTTTCGCGATGCGCCGCCCCCTGAAAAGCGGCGTACTCTAGTACGCCTGAGGCCCGCCCCACAATGCTCTTTCCCCGACCGGCCGAGTTCCCGACGGTGTGGGACTCTCATGGTCTCACCCGATGTGAACTTCGTGCGGCGGCTGCGGACATTCTAGCGCCGCCACAGTCGGGGGAGGGATGTGGGGGGGTGGGGGGGGGGGGGCTTCATTCAGGGCTGGAGGTACTTTGGGAGGGTGCGCGAACGTCCAAAGGGGGGTACCATTTTTGCGGTCCGGGTCCACGGGCTGAGTCCGCCATGAAGCATGGCGGGGCCACTGCAGGCCGCCACTGTGCGCATGCGCGACCACGGACATGCAATGAAATGGATGTTTAAGCAATGTATCTTTAAGAAATGGAGCAGCTCATATTACTGAAGTGATGCCAGAGGGTGGGGGGAGCTGAGCTGAGCTCACTTCTGCTTTTTGGGAGTTTTAGTTTCAGTTTTGAGGAAAAGAGCTTGGTGTGTCTGTGTTTGCAGTGAGCTGGATCTGCAGTGATCTCTGCCAGGAAAGACTATCTCTGAATCATTTGGGTGATTTAACCCAATGTCTTTAACCTGATGTGTTTCTGTTTAAAGGTGTTCAGTCTTTTGGAGGTTTGAAGGAACATTTTGAGGGATTATTTAGTGTTGTATTATTTTCGGGGTTATAATTGAAGTAAGGGGTGGTAAGTGATCCAATGTTTATTTAAAAAGGTTAAGTTGAATTCATGGAATAAACATTGTTTTGTGTTTAAAACCCCACATGTCTATAATTGTAATACCGCACCTGGAGACCAAGCTGTGTGCTTCAAAAGCAACAATACCTTAAAGGGAGAGGTTGGTTGAACTCCATGATACATTTTGGGGTTCTGAAAACGCCGCTCCCATAACAGTACAGACCACCAAACAGTAGCTGTGAGGTTGGGGATGGCATCAAACAGGAAGCTAGAGATGCATGCAATAAGGGTACAGCAATTATTATGGGTGGCTTCAATCTGCATACTGATTGGGCTAATCAAACTGGTAGCAATGCGATGGAGGAGGACTTCCTGGAATATATAAGGGATGGTTTTCTCAACCAATACATCGAGGAGCCAACTAAAGAGCAGGCCATCCTAGACTGGGATGAGAGAGGATTAATTAGCAACATTGTGGTGCGAGATCCTTTAGGGAAGAGTGGCCATAATATGGCAGGATAATTCATTACGATGGAGAGTGACACAGTTAAGTCTGAGGCTAAGGTCCTGAACTTAAAGAAAGCTAACTTTGATGGTATGAGATGTGGATTGGCTAGGATAAGCTGGCAAAGGGTACTTAAGGGGTTGATGGTGGATAGGAACTGGCAACCATTTAAAGAGCACATGGATGAACTTCAACAATTGTACATCCTTGTCTGGCGCAAGAGTAAGACAGGGGAGGTGGCTCAACCATGGTTAACAAGGGAAATCAGGGAAAGTGTTAAAGCCAAAGAGGAGGCATATAAATTGGCCAGAAAAAGCACCAAGCCTGAGGACTGGGAGAAATTTAAAATAAAAAATGGAATCCGAGAGTAATCTTGTAGAAAATATAAAAACTGACTACGAAAGCTTCTGGTGAAAAAGACTGGTAAAGTCAAATGTAGGTCCCTCAGAGCTAGAATCAGGTGAATTAATAATGGGCAACAAAGAGGTGACAGACCAGTTGAACAAATATTTTGGATCTGCCTTCACTGAGGCGGTCACAAATAACCTTCCGAAAATAATGGGGGACAGAGGGTCTACCATGAAG
Source organism: Scyliorhinus canicula (assembly GCF_902713615.1). NCBI lineage: Eukaryota > Metazoa > Chordata > Chondrichthyes > Carcharhiniformes > Scyliorhinidae > Scyliorhinus > Scyliorhinus canicula. Next base: position 228,154,899 of record NC_052147.1, read on the forward strand.
GTGGAACTGAAGGAAATCATTATTCATCAGGAAATTGTATTGGGGAAATTGATGGGATTAAAACCCGATAAGTTTTAATGCTTTGCATCCCAGAGTACTCAAAGAAGTGGCCCGGGAAATAGTGGACGCATTGGTGATCATTTTCCAGCTTTCTATAGACTCTGGAATAGTTCCAATGGATTGGAGGGTAGTTAATGTAATTCCACTTTTTAAAGAAGGAGGGGGAGAGAAAACAGGGAATTATAGATCGGTTAGTCTGATGTCGGTGGTGGGGAAAATGCTGGAGTCAATTATTAAGGAAGAAATATTTGAGCATTTGGAAATTGGGGACAGGATCGGTCCAAGTCAGCATGGATTCACGAAAGGGATATCATGCTTGACAAATCTTCTGGAATTTGTTTGAGGATGTGACCTGTAGAGTGAACAAGGGTGAACCAGTGGATGTTATGTATCTGGACTTTCAAAAGGCTTTTGACAAGTCCCACACTTGAGATTAGTGCGCAAAATTAAAGCTTATGGTATTGGGGGTATTGTATTGAAGTGGATAGAAAATTGGTTGGCAGACAGGAAGCAGAGAGTGGTAGGCAGTGACTATGCGGTACCACAGGGTTCAGTGCTGGGACCCCAGTTGTTCACAATATACACAAATGATTTGGACAAAGGAATTGCATACAATATCTCAAAATTTGCAGACGACACTATGCTGGGTGGCAGTGTGTGCTGAGAGGAGGATGCAAAGAGGCTGCAGGGTGACTTGGACAGGCTGGCTGAGTGAGCAAGTACTTGGAAAATGCAATATAATGTGGGTAAATATAAGGTTATCCACTTTGGTGGAAAAAACAGGAAGGCAGATTATTATCTGAATAGTGGCAATTTAGGAAAAGGGGAAGTGCAATGAGACATGGATGTCATGGTGGAACAGTCGCTGAAGATCGGCATGTAAGTACAGCAGACAGTGAGGAAAGCTATGGCATGCTGGCCTTCGTAACAAGAGGATTTTCTTCTTTTTTTGTTATAAATTTAGAGTACCCAATTATTTTTCTTTCCAATTAAGGGGCAATTTAGCGTGTCCAACCCACCTAACCTTCACATCTTTGGGTTGTGGGGCTGAAACCCACACAAACACGGGAGGATGACAGTAACCCAGGGCCGGGATTCAAACCCGGGTCCTCAGCGCCGCAGTTCCAGTGCTACCCACTACACTAGGTGCTACCCTGTAACAAGAGGATTTGAGTATAGGAGTAGGGATATCTTGCAACAGGGCCTTGGTGAAGCCATACATTGAGTATTTTGTGCAGTTTTGGTCTCCCCTAGTTTGAGGAAGGACATTCTTGCTATTCAGGGTGTCCAGCGAAGGTTCACCAGACTAATTTCTGGGATGGCAGGACTGACATATGAAGAAAGACTGGGTCGACTGGGTTCATACTCACAGGTGTTTCGAAGAATGAGAGGGGATCTCATAGAAACATATAAAATCCTGATGGGACCGGACAGGCTAGAAGCGGTAAAAATGTTCCCGATTTTGGGGAACTAGGGGTCACAGCCTAAGAAGACGGGATAAACCATTCAAGATTGAGATGAGGAAGAACTTCTTCTCTCAGAGTTGTGAACCTGTGGAATTCTTTACCACAGAAAGCTGTTGGGGCCAGTTCGTTAGATATGTTCAAGAGGTAGCTGGACGTGGCCCTTGCGGCTAAAGTGACCAAGGGTTATGGTGAGAAAGCAGGAGTGGGATACTGAATTTGTATGATCAGCCATGATCATATTGAATGGTGGCGCAGGCCCGAAGGCCCGAATGATGTACTCCTGCACCTATTTTCTATGTTTCTGTTTCTACCAGATCCTTGAAAACAGAAAAGTTGCAGCATGTGCTGCAACCATTGTGGTTTACAGGTTATTCAGCAGACTCTGGCAATTCTTTCTCTATTGCTACCAGAGTTAGAGTCCCTGTGTAATTGGAAACATTGGTCTTGGCTGCTTCTGAGATGGGTGCTGTCATGAATGAAAAATGTAGACTCCAAATATAAGTTATCAGTTGAATTAAATACTCAGAGTTTAACCTCAGAGTCTAGATGTAGATACAGCATTTCCTGAATACGCTTCACTCCATTTCCCATGATTCCGAAGCCGTCAGCCCTGCTGAGAGATTGCCTCGCCTTAGATTCAGGCTGCTGATTTTTTTTTTCATTTTCTTACAATGATTTATCTTCAAGCAACTTCTTTATTTTACTCAGTAAGTGTGGGCGTCACTGGCAAGGCCAATACTAATTGCCTTGAGAAGTGCTGCTGAGATGTGACAACTGTGTGGCTTGTTGGGTCATTTCCGAGAACAGTTAATTGTTAACTGCGATAGACTGTGTCTGGAGTCGTGTGTCAGACATAAGGACATTGGTGAAACAGATGAGATTTTACAAAAATATGAAGGGGGAGGCAGCGTTGCGATTATTTTCTGTACCTCTCAATAACATTTTAACGACCTGCGTTGAAGTCTCTGGATACCTGTTCTTTTCGTCATTTAGAAACTATCTTGTCCAACCTTTATAAGTCCAAAGTGGATGACCTCACATTTTCCTAGATTGAAATATATTGGCCCCAGTCTTGCCCATTCACTTAATCTATTAATATCTCTTTCTGATATTACACTTCCAAACTACACTGCTTACAAAAAATACCACCTAGCTTTGTGTCTTGGATAAATTTGGATGTATATCTTCTATCCCATCATCTAAGACAGAGATAAATATGCTGACTAGCCGAGGCTCTAACATAGATCCTGATGGGGCACCACACGTCACATCCTGCCAATTCAAGTATATACACGTTGGGCTCAATTTTCCCAAAATTACAGAGTATTGGATCAAGCGGGAAAATCTGCATGAAACTCGTTGGCTTGACAGACATCTTTTCAGGCCTGATTTAACAGCAATCTGTGCAATTTCAAAGTGCGGGTGAAGATCAGTGAATAAGCAGAAAATAAGCCCGGCACACCACAATTCTGAGATAGGTGTACCCCGATCCCAAAGTTAAATTTAAGGCCTCCCCACAGAGATCTGAGCCTCTAACATAGAGCAGGACACCCCATCCAGCACCCATGGACATCGGACCCCCCCCCCCCCCCCCCCCCCCCCCCCACGGCGGAGAAGGAGAATTCCCCCCAACTTCCACACGCAGAAGGGAAGCCACCCCAATGGAAGAAGGAAATCCTCCCTACTAGGGCCCCCTACCAGAGGCCCCTGCATGTTCCTCCTTCATGGACCCCATTGGCTCTTCCCCCCAATTGCCCTTTTGTCACTGCCAGGGTGCCTGGGCAATACCAGCCCTGTCCCTCAATCCAGGGACTTGCAGGCATATCCATGGCCCCTGGTGTAGTCATCCCGACTGCTTTTCGCTTATGAAAGGCAGTACCGTCGGTGTGATATCACATGCTGGGACGAGGGGGTGGATGTGCCATGGTCAGACACCACAGCATCAAGCTCTTTAATAATATATCAAAATATGTTAATGTATTGAAATCAGGGTGTAACAATAATCTTTTATTGTCACAAGTAGGCTTACATTAACACTGCAATGAAGTTACTGTGAAAAGCCCCTAGTCACCACGTTCCAGCGCCTGTTCGGGTAATGAACCGGTACGGGAATTGAACCCACACAGCTGGCCTTGTTCCTGATTACAAACCAATTGTCCAGCCCACTGAGCTAAAGCAGCTCTACGGTGATCACATCACCGGCGGGGGACGGGGAAGATCTCAAACTGAGATCTTGCCGCCACAAATCTTGTTTGTCGCCGTTCGCAAGATTTAGTGGACATTACAGGATTTGCGCCCGCAACTAACGTGGCCGCTAGATCATGGCCATAATCATTAATCTCTGTCACTGCCTTCAGCCAAGATCATAATTGGATTTCAATTCCATGTGCTTCAGCTTTAACCAACAGTCTCTTATGAGGGACTCCATCAAGTGCCTTCTATAAGTTTCTCTAAATAACAACCATTGACATTTTCCATGCACTCCTTCAGTCATCTCTTCAAAAAATGAAATCAGATTTGTCAGTCATGATTTACCCTTTAGAAATCCACGCTGGCTTCCTTTGATCAGCTGAAAATTTTTAAGATGTTAAGTCACTCGATATTTAATTAATGGATGGAACTTTCCATTTCTCACTCTCAGGAGGGAATTTTCTGCACCCGATTTTTTTTATGGGGGAGGGCAGGATTGATGGAGGAACGGAAAATCCCACTTGAGTTCCAAAACATGAGGCCGGATTCTCTGTTCCCCGACACCAAAATCGCGTTTGGCGACGGGGCGGAGAATCCCTGATGATGACAAAATCGGGGGTGGCTGCACTTTCGAGATGCTCCGTCCCCTGAAAAGCGGCCTACTCTAGGAGTACACCACGCGCCATATCAACGGCCTCCAAACTTTGGCTGAGGCTTGCCCAGTGATGCTCCGTCCCCGACCGGCCGACTATCCGATGGCATGGGTCTTTTATGGTCTCACCCGTTGGAAATCAGCGTGGTGGCTGCAGACTCAGTCCAAAGCCGCCACAGTTGGGAGAGGACCGATCCGCTGGCAGGGGAGGCGTTATTTGGAGCTGGGGGCACTGCGTTGGGGAGGTCCGGGGCTCGCAAGCCGGTTGAAGGGGCCGGGTCCTGGGGCTGCGTCCGCCATGAAGCACGGTGCAGCCGCTGCAGGCCTTATCCATGGTCACCGAAAGTTGGCTGAGGCGCACCCCGCGATTCTCCGTCCCCGACTGGCCGCGTTCCCAACAGCATGGGTCTCTCATGGTCTCACCCATCGGAAATTCAGCACGGCGGCTGCGGACTCAGTCTAGCGCTGCCACAGTCGGGGAGGCATTATCGGGGCTGGGGGCACTGTGATGGGGTGGTCCGGGGCGCGCGAGCCGGCCGAACAGGGGGACTATTTTTACAGGCTGGGTCTGCGGGTGCTGCAGGCAGCCGCCGTGCGCATGCACAGCCACAGACCCAGCAATTCTCCGGACCATACCGGCACCTAGAGCTGGAAGCTCTATGCTGCTTTGCTGCTAGCGCCCCCCCCCCCCCCCGCCCCCCGGAGCAGGGAATCGGTGCCCATTTTGCGCCAGTTTTCCTGACGTAAAACACTCCCGTTTTCATGTTAGTGTGGGGACTTAGTCTCCAGAATGGCAAATCCAGCCCATGGTTTATGCCGTCAGGATATCCTGTAGCGATTGTCCCCGCCCCTGGCTGATGAAGTAATGGGAATACTGACGTTGAATGTCGGGACCACCATTTGAATACATTTAAATGTTATTATCAGGCCTTTATGTCTGATGAGCCTGCCGTGAGATTGTTCATTCACGTGAGGGTACATTGAAGTGAACCATGCCATGTCTCCAAGGGCATGCATCTGACGAAAAGAACTTACTAGTTAAGTTCAGGTAAGTGCATTGCTTTGGGGCAGCACCAGGGGACAGTGCCGGGGAAGTAGCGGGGGCAGTTCCAAGGTGAGTGTTAATGAAGGGGGGTTCCCGTCGGGAGTTGTTCCATGGTGGGAGGGGATTTTTCCAGGGGTGGTATTCATGGGGGGTTTCTACTTTTAATTTCTTGTGCCCCCGTCTACTAAAACTGAAGTTGCTCGTGGGGCATGCTCAATCTAAGCCCACACTGCCAGCGTGATGTTATGGGACCCACCCCATTATTTATTTTCAGCTTTGAGCCAAACGATACGCCGGGCAAAGCCATCCTTGGGGCTGGTGGCTTCCTCGCCAATTTTCCCGGCAGCTGTGCCATTGACCCTCATGCCAAGATGGAACCAGAAATCAGCATTGAGCCTGTTCCTTGTTGGGTGGGATAAACATGAGCAAAACAAGCAGTGCCACCATCCCCACTACCTCAAGGGTACAAAGGTCTGCGCACCATATTTAAAGAACCTCTCTCTTCATTGTCGAGTACCAGCTTTGGAGGTTGAAAGTCCTTGGCGGATAGACTTCTGTCACCAGTCAGTATATGACCCATGTGTTAACAAAGCCTCGATGAATGTCCTCCTTCAGGCCGCCCAGGAAGGAAGAAGGCTTCTCTTTCCCAGGACTGGCATCAGGGGGACAGCTCACCAGACCAAGGTGGCCTGGATGGAGATAGTAGCACAGATCAACAGCCATGGGGCCCACAGGAGAACCTGTCTCCAGTTCAATTATTTCCGCCCGCTGCGCCACTCTGCCTATTTTTGGGAGGAAGACAAATGATCTGTTTCCCGCTACCAGCGTAAGTGCTACTGTAAGCTCAATTCAATACACGGAGCATGAAGAATTGGGAATTTGAGACTGCAGAGGATTGTGACACAGGAGATTGGGTGACAGCATCACCATCAGATGCATCATGTGGGCGGAATTTATGTGAGCTAATTAGTACTCAATGTTGTATAACATTGTTCGTAGGTCTCACGCCTGTGCTGGTTTTAAGATAAAAACAGAAAATACTGGAAAAACTTAACAGGTTAGGCACCATCTGTAGAGGGCGGCATGGTGGCACAGTGTTGCCTCACAGCACCAGAGACCCAAGTTCGATTCTGACCTTGGATGACTGTGTGGAGTTTACACTTTCTATTTGTGAGTGCGTGGGTTTCCTCCGGGTGCTCCGGTTTCCTCCCACAGTCCAAAGATGTGTAGGTTAGTTGGGGTTATGGGGATAGGGCAGGGTAGTGGGCCTAGGTAGGGTGCTTGTTCAGAGGGTGGTTGCAGACTCGATGGGTCGAATGGCCTCCTTCAGCACTGAAGGAATTATATGAAAGGAATGCTTCAGGTCTGTGACCTTCCATCAGAACACTGAAAAGTTTAAAATGGAATAGGTTTTGAGTAAAGGGTATCTGGGACAAGGACAACAGTAAGAAAGGTGGCTTACTTTTGAAGAGGACAGAGAAATCTCAATTACACAGATCTGGTGATCATGTCACTGGCACAGGCCCACAGCTGGCAGATGAAGTGACAGCTGAGGAGACTAGGAGGGCTGATGGAGATCAGGCCCCTGCTGAGCCCCATGCAGATGATGAGCCTCTGGACTTGATCATAAGAGACCCAATGGAGATGCAAAGAGAGGTAGGGGAACATCAGGGAGAGGTGTTAAAGGCAATGCGCAGACTGGAACGAAGGCTGAAGGCATCTTTCCACATTCTATCTGATGTCATGGCTCTGGCATACGAAGGCTTGGCTGCCTCCATGGAAAGGACGGCGACTGTCTTGGAGATTCAGGCCCAATAGAACACACAGTGGCGATGCACTTGAACCTGTCCCATCTCCACAAGGAGTCATGGAGATGCCATCAGCACCACAGGGAAGAAGAGTGCCAGCCGCCACCTTGAGGTCTTCATCTTAGGAGACGCAAGGGTGACTTGTCACTCCATATCTTCACTACTAGTACCTCATCACCCCCAGCAGGTGAGGCGGCAGAGGGTGCAGCTGAACCTGTGTAGTAGACCCTCAGCAGACCAGAGCCCTCTGGCCTGGTGCCAACAGAGGACACCCACTAAAGTCATCACATTCACAGGGTATAGCAGTCTGCAAGCTGCCTCCACCTCAGCTGTGTATATCAGGGCTACACCTAGGCATTGCAATTGTTATGGACAAGAGGGGATTAATTTAATCAGCCCTGATTCCTCCTCTCACCACCCATACATAAACAGAAAGGTGTTTTGATTTTGCTTTCCCCTTTATAAGTGGTGGTGTATTACGCAACCTCTCAGCTTTGGCGTTATCCAATTTTTATTAATAACCCCACCACAAGGGGTGGTAAAGGTGAGGTAAACTCAGAGGGTTAGCTTTCTCGCATACACTCAAAATGCAGGATGGGGGGTGTTGCTATATAGCCTCCAGTGCATTCACACAACAGAAGAGGAATAGATACAGGCAGATTTACAGGGCAAAGACCACAGAATAAAGAGTTATCGTTTCACGTGAGTCCAGATCCCAAAATCAAATGAATGGTGTATTCCTTCACAGAGGTTGGCTGGTTGACTACTGATGCTGAATAATTCACTTTTCCAATAGAGATTACTTCCACAATGGGATAGGAACGGAGAGATGAATTGGTCTTGTAAGCATTGGTACTAAATTTCAGAAGTTCCAGTCGAAACAGTGTAGGTGGGGCAAGGCATTCATCTGGACCAAGCCCTTATTGTGAGCTGCTGCTTGCTAGATGAGAAATGACAAACTGATTGACAGTACAGCAAGACAGTGTTGCAGGTTCTTCCAGATCGTGGGTCATGTCACATGACTCTCCCTGTCCACTTTGGCTTTCGCAAAGGATGAATATTCCTTTGTCAGGATTCTTGAGATAGTTAACGTTTCAACCATTAAAAATTTGAAAGGAAAGGCGTAAGGTACTTTGCCTTAGCAGACTGGGAGGCCCTGTTGGCAAGGACTGGTTTATGAAATGTAGATGGCTTTTACAAAATTCCTCTTGAATTTGGTCTCCGAAGTCCACAGAGTCATTAGCATGTCTTGAGATAATGAGATGTAAATCCATTCTATACTGCCGAATTAGCTTCTATTGTTTAAACGTCACAGTCAGAAAGTTCCTTTTGTTCAGTGTTACACATAGACATAACTTTTAAGTCTTTGCCCAGTTTTTTTTAATTTTAGGAAGTACTCAGCAGGAAGGCAGCATAGTAGCATAATGGTTAGCACAGTTGCTTCACAGCTCCAGGGTCCCAGGTTCGATTCCCGGCTTGAGTTACTGTCTGTGCGGAGTCTGCATGTTCTCGCTGTGTTTGTATGGGATTCCTCCGGGTGCTCCAGTTTCCTCCCACAGTCAGGTTAGGTGGATTGGCCATGCTAAATTGCCTTTAGTATCCAAAATGGGGAAGCGGGGATAGATTGGAGGTGTGGGCTTAAATGGGGTGCTCTTCCCAAAGGCCGGTGCAGACGCGATGGGCCAAATGGCCTCCTTCTGCACTGTAAATTCTATGATTCCATAATTTATGTTGAGATATATATATTTCATAAAACTATAGTGTGAGATTTGAGCTCCGTTACACAATAGGAAAATAAAGATAAATTAATTTTGAAGGCATGTGAGTGGAATGGGTATCCAATCACTGTATAACTGATTACACTAGTGAATATATATTTATTTGTACTGTGTTGAAGTTTGCTATATTCTTATTATGCAGTTAGTTGCTGTGATGACTGCAGTGATTTAAGGGCATTGCACTTTATTCTTAATCAGATTCTGATGATATGGTTCCACCGATATACTGTTTATTGTCTTACAATTGTTGCCACAGTTCCAGGGAACCGGAGGCTACTCTCCCTTTTGAGAGCTGACTGGTGGTGATTTAAACTGAGGGCCACAATACCTCAGGTGAGGGGCAAGGTTGAGAAGATGTGGCCTTCATGAATAACCTCAGCCGGTACGTGAATTATACCCACACTGTTGGCGTCGCTCCGCATCAAGAGGGTCAGTTAGCTCAGTTGGCTGAAAGGCTGGTTCATGATGTTATAAGTATGTTTCAGCCTTGACCATCATTCATGAATATGCGGCCTAGGCATACATCAGGCAGCCAGCAAATATTGCTCATCCAGTTTTGAGGCCTCTTAACATGCCACCTGCAAAGCGTTTGCAGTCAAGTCATTGAATGTCCTGCTGGTGTCCTGATGTGAGAAGGAGGCGAAGAGGCTTCAAGAAAAGTTAGACAGGCTAAGTGAATGGCAAAGAACCTGGCAGATGGAGTGTGAGGGTCAAAAACATGAGGATTTCCACTGTGGTCTGAAGAATAGCAAATGAGAGTCTTTCCTAGATGATGAGATAATGAGACGTGTGGATGGCCAAAAAGACCCGGTTATCCTTGTTCAAAAGTAAATGTGGCAAGTTTCCTTTGATTGCAAGAGAGATCGAGTGTAGGATTAAAGAGGTCTGACTACAGATGACAGCAGCCTTAGTGAGACCTCACCTGAATGTATTGTCTGTCATGTTCATTTCCTGAAGAAAGGATTGACCTCCCATAAAGGGATTACAACTACAGTTCACCAGACTTTTTCCAGGGTCTGGGGGATTATCCCAACAAGTGAAAATACTGCAGCTCCCACCTTGATGTTATGTAACCCAGGAGTCAGAGGGCAAACCTGTTGCCATGTCGGATTCAACATAGTGAGGAGAACACATCAGAGCATGGTTCTCAATCTGCTGCCTCGTGATTATTAGGATGCCCTTTAGTTGGCCAATTGTGCTAACCTTGAATACCACCCACCTGACAAGTCATTTCAAAGCATCATTCTTTCTGAATGACTGCATTTTCGAAGAGATATTTAAACATATGGGCCGTGTGTCTCCGAAATCCCGGCCAAGTGTTGATGGCAGCGCAAACACCGGAGTACACCAGCATCAACGGGCCTCCTGGCCCAGCGATTCAGAGGTCTTCAGGGGGTTAGCAGGGCGCCGGAGTGCTGGGCGCTGCTCCGGTCGGCTCTGCACCGTCGCATGCGTGTGGTTGCCATCTCCATGCCAGCGCGGAGCAACATGTTGGAGACCTATAGCGGGCCCGCACGGAAGGAAGTAGGCTCCCTCCAGGTCACGGGTGCCGGCCGATCGGAATTCCCCGATCATGGGCCTGGACCCCGTGAAGGCTCCCCCCGGAGTCAGATCCCCCCGTCCCACCACCAGGACGTCCACCGAGGCTGCGGGTCCGAGCTCCCGCCGGGTGGCACCAGGTTGGAATCATGCCGGCGGAACTCGACGGAATCGGTGGGAGTTCCGGCTGTTGCCCGTGGAGAATCGCCACAGGGGCCTCTTTCAGCAACCACTGACCGGCGCCCTCTTTCAGCGGCCCCCACCCGGCGCCGCGGCGACCGCATCCCGGAGAATCGCATCCCAGCATCCCGATTCTCCGACCCGGCGCAGGCTCGTAAAATCCCGCCCTCGGTGTGCTGCACATTTCAAACACTTTGCTCCTGACCACCCTCATTTTCCTAATGTAATTGGGAATTATATTGATTTTGATATCCCTTGAAAGTTTTTTTAATACTCCGTTTGTAGCTCTCTGTATCTGTTCTGTTCCCCTTTGCTGTTCTTTGTATCTTTCCCAATCACCAGTATCTCTGCATTTTTTGTATGATTTTTCTTTTGGTTTTATATTTTTTCTTACCTCATTAGTTGTCCATGGCTGACTTTATGGAAAATAAAGCTCTTTCCCTTAGCTGATTCCATGTCAGATTAAATTTTCTTCAACAACTCTGGCTGCTTAGTTTACCGTCGACAGTCTTTGTCTCATCGCACTGAAATCAGCCTTACCAAATCTGCAATCTGAGTAACTGTTTTATATTTCTCCCTGTCAAACATTAGCTGAACTCGATCATATTAAGATTGCTATTAGATAAATTTTCACACACTGTTAAGCGGTTAACTAAATCAGACTCATTACTCATTACTAAATATAATATAGCATGATTTCACTTAATCTCATAACCGAGGTGTGCAGTATGCAGTCAACAATGCAGTGACAGGCAAGCTCTCACTGGACTGCATTGGAGCATGCCTCCAACCTGTCAAAACATTCAAAGTGGTGCTCAGGACATCCACGATGCATTCTATTATAATTCTTGTGGCTGCATATCTGTCATTGTATCCTTGTTCCACTGTGTTTGCAGCACAACTGTATGCAGAATGCATAGAGATACACGTGTATTATCAATGATGCCCTGTGCTTTGTGAAACCCTATCGTTTGAAAAATGGTTCTGATTTTAACTCGCAGGCAGGAAGATGGGAAAATTAGTGGCTGGTCGGTCAGGATGTGTTGGCAAGAAGGTTTGGTCTATCTTAATGGTCAAGCATCATTAGAGATTTATTGACCTCTGGAGAAAAAGCCCAGAAAGTCACAAGGTTCTACATGGGACGTAATAACATAAGTCAACCTTTGGTCATAGTCTTATTAAGAAGATAACTGGTTCGTTATGTGAAGATAAAGCTTCCATATCACCTTTGACATGGCCAATAGGCAACAGCATGTGAAGGCATTGTGTGGGGTAATTTTTAGCAATACCTACTTAGCAAAACAACAGGCGCATGAGCAATAAAAATTAATTGGGAGGCTCTTCCTTTCATAACATATAATCTTTTATTTTCACAAATATGAAGTTAATGTGAAAAGCCCCTTGTCACGACACTCCGGCGCCTGCTAGGGTAGTTAGGGCTGGTTTAGCACAGTGGGCTAAACAGCTGGCTTGTAATGCAGAACAATGTCAGAAGCGCGGGTTTAATTCCCGTACCGGCCTCCCCGACAAGGCGCCGGAATGTGGCGACTAGAGGCTTTTCACAGCAACTTCATTGAAGCCCACTTGTGACAATAAGTGATTATTATTATTAAGCTGATACGGGAATTGAACATGCGCTGCTGGCCTTGTTCTGCATTACAAATGCCCAACTTTCCCTGCAGAAATGGACGGAGAATTGCTGGGTCTGTGGCCACGCACGGCGGTGACCTGCAGTGTTCCCGCAGCACAACATGGCGCCGGCCACGCACAGACCAGGCCAGCCAGACAGTGCTCCCCTATCACCCCTCCCGCTACCCCCAGACCACCACCCATCAGTCCCCCCCAGCCCTTGCTGAATTCCCCCCCAGGCCAGCGGAGCGGCTAGCCCCCCCCCTCCCCCCCCCCCCCCGACTGTGGTAGTGCTGGACACAGTCCTCAGCCGCCACGTGAGGTTGACGAAACCTCAGACCACAAATGATCCATGCCGTCGGGAAGTCGCCCCCTCGAGGGCAGAGCATCGGAGGAGGATCTTCAGGTGACGTCCTGAGGCCGTCCCAACGTCGTGTGGCGTACTCAGAGATGACGCCGTTTTGGAGGGGGTGGAGCATCTGAAAACATGTGCCGCCACCAATTTCGCCGTCAAAAGGGTTTCTCCGGCCAATCGGCGAATGTGATTTTAGCGCCAGCAATCAGAGACTCCCGTCCTACGTATTGACACCGACACAGGATTCAAGGAGTTCCATGACAGCAAAACGGGCTCCGCGCCTGGACCGATTCAGCGGCTGTTAAGGGGCTCGCACAAGTGCCATGTGGAATACAATCAATTCCAATGAGAAATGGCGCAGGATTCGCTGTGTCCGAGATTGGCACTCAGGAGGCTGACAAGCTGCAGTCGCAAATATACTCTGCACTCCCCACACACACCATCCCAGCCAACAAGATGACAGCAAGGAGAGCAGCTCCACGCTTCACCGACACCGAGCTAGAGACCCTCCTGGACGCTGTGGAAGAGAGGTGGTTAACCTTGTACCCTGGCCTGGGAAGGAGGCTGCCAGTCGCTGACATTCGCTGTACCTGGGCGCAGGTGGCAGAGGCGGTGAGTGCCACCAGCAAAACCATCCGGACCAGCCAGTAGTGCCGGAAAAATCTGCACATCCTCCTCAGGGCAGCCAGGGTGAGTAGACAGCCCACGTCCCACACACCTGTTACCTTACCCCCCACTCCAAGAGGACAGTTGAACCTCCACCCTGTACCACATGCCGGCACCCATACCAGCTGCCATGGCCGAGTGCCCTGGCCACTGAGGACACCAGCTACCCACCCCCTGGGCTCCATGCATCGACTGTCTAACACTGTTGCTTTCTGTTTTCTCACCATTCCCCCACGCCAGGAAAAGGTGTCATGTGAGAGTACCCTTAAGAAATGGGTGTTTATTACTGCAGTGATGTCAGAGTGTGGGTGGAGCTGGGCTGTCTGTCAGCTTTTAGTTTCACTTTGAGAAAAGCTTGGGTGTCTGTGTTTTTTGGGTTTCATTTTAGTGTTGGAGCTGCAGCCAGCCAAAGAAGGTGTAATGCTGGTTCCCTCTGTCATGTAATGACTATCTCTTGATCATTTGGTGAATTCAGAGTGATAACTGTTCTCAGTAGTGGATTTAAACCTGATGTGCTTCTGTTAAAAAAGTTTTTTTTATCTCTTATGGATGTTAAAAGGAAAGTTTAAGGATTACTTAGTGTTATATTCTTTGGGGGTTATATTTGAATTGATGGTTGTTAAGATGTTCACTGTATGTTTTAAAAAAGGTTAACTTGAGTTCATAGAATAAACATTGTTTTGCTTTAAAAATTACTGTTAGATGTCTGCTGCACCACACCTCTAGAGTGGGCTGTGTGCTCCCCATACCACAATCCATTAAAAGTTGTGGGTCGGGTGAACTCCATGATACACTTTGGGGTTCTCTAAACCCTGGTGCATAATAATGGCCTCCCATAACGGTCGAGAGCGGGAGAATAGTCGAGTGGACTGCCGGACCTTTTGCCCCTCACCATGGCAGAGCAGAGGGCCCTGGACGTGGTCGAGGGCCCAGAGGAAAGGGAGGTCACCGGGGTTCAGATCGGCGGTAGTCAAGGAAGTGAGGCCCGCTTAGTTGAGAAACCCCATGACATGTGTGTCAACCCCCCCCACCCTCACCCCAAACCATCCTCACACCCACACCACCCTCACCCTCAGCATCACCCCCCATACCACCCTGACACTCACCTCCACACTTCTCTTACACCCACACCACCCTCACCTCCTCACACCCTCACCCACACCAAACAGCCCGGCCTGCAGTCTAATCATGCGTCTTTTCTTGTGTCTTGCATGAGCAGCTGGTGATGGGGTGGGTCCATCTGGTGTCCCCCCGTTCCCAGCTAGTGTCACAGGTGGAGCCCTCCCGTGAGCCGAGCAGTGACAGGGAGAGCAGCCCATCCATCAGCCCTCCACCCGAGCCGAAGGAGACCTCGGAGCTCGAGTCTGAGGATGACAAAGATTTCCTGTCACAGTTGTCTCCAACACCCACCACTGTCCCAGAGACACTCACCTTGGTTGGGAATTTTAGTGAAGAAGCTACTAAGTCACTATCTGGTGCGCACCACATAGCTTATCCGGTACAGCAGGTGGAGATACGAACTCCCGAGTGGTGGACGGTCTGAGGGCAGGAACCAGTTGCCATCCAGACGGGTTTTGGGCTTCTGGAACAGACGGTCCCATCAATTGTGGAGATGCAGCCACAGAGACAGGGACTACATGAGGGATTGTCGCTGAGCATTCAGTACCTGCAGGCGCAGGTGGAGGAGTCCAACCGTGTGGAGGAGTAGGAGGTGTTGCCGACCATGCATGCCACCCAGGCCAACACCGCACGGATTCTGCCCACGGTGGAGGCATTGGGGCGAGGGTCGCGGCTATGGATCAGCCTGTCCAAGGACTGGGCACTCTGTGCAGGCGCTAACTGTTTCCTGAAGACCCAGGAAACAGTTCCCGCCTCACAGGCAGCCATGTGCAAAAGCCACCTGGACATTGCAACGGCGCTTCTGAGCGTGGCCCAGTCACAGCGTGTCATGGCTGAGAACGTTGGCAGCATTTCCCAGGTGCTGGCCGACATGGTGCAGACACAAAGACAGGGGCCCAGTCCCAGAGGGAGATGGCACAGTCACTGGCTGAAGTGACACAGACCCAGAAGGTGGAGGCACAGTCAATGGGTGATGCAGCACAGTCCCAGACAGTGATGGTCCACTCCCTGTGCTCCATGGACTCCCCTATCCTGCCCTTGGTGCATCTGGTGGGCAGCGGGCAGAACAAGGCGACACTAAAACCATCTGGGACAACTGAGTAGCAGCCGAGCCCATACAGGCCTGGTTTCCCCAAAAGACGGTTGCCAACTGGGACCCAGGTCGTAGGGTGGGAATCACAGCAGGCTACCTCCACTCCTGCTGTACCGTCTGAATTCCACCTAGATGTAATGTTAGGGCCCGTAAGGTCAGGAAGTTAGACACCAGTTAAGTTGGCACAGGTGCATGGCACAGTTTAGTTATAGCAGCTAGGTCATGTATATGTAAATATTTGTGCACATCAATCACCTGATCACACTGTTACAACCTGCCTCGGTGCCCTGTCAGATGGGTGTGAAGGATGGGCTGGTCTGGGCTGGTCAGAGAGGGGGTGCGAGGGGAATGGGGCGGAAGTTGTGGTGTCCTGGGCTCTCCCCCTCTCCTCCCCCTCACCCCCGGGATTCTTCAATAATGGGGCTATGTCCCCACTCCAGTGTCAAAACTCGGGCGTTTCACACTAGACATTCCTGACGAAAGTCCAGAGTGATTCTCCTATCTGAAGTGGGCTAGCAGAGCCCCGAAGTGCTCCTCGCAGCTCTGGCTGCTGATACAGGGCCCTCCACGTCCGTTCGGGAGTCGAGCATGCGCATGGCGGTGGACTTCAACGACTGCCCAGTGCGACACGGCGGACTTGCAACGCGGAACAGCCCTGAAAATATAGGCCCTCCCGAGATCACATGCACCCCGATCGCTAGCCTGGCCGTCCGTGAGGCCCCCGCCAGTGAATGATCCCCCCGCTCTCCCACTGACTCCACATCCGCCACTGGCCATTCGCAACAGGTAAAACGTGGTTAGAACCATGCCGTCGGGAACTTGGCCAGTTTCCATCAGGGAATCGCCGCGGGGGCTTCTGCCAATGTCCCCCTACCGATGGCGTATAGACCGTACGCAAGCGATTCACGGTGATTCTCCAGGGCTGGAGAATTGTGGGAGCCGCGCCGCACAGGATTTCGGCGTCAACGCCCATTCTCTGCCTCCGTGCCGATCTTGATTTTGGCACGGAGAATTCCGGCCATGGTTAGTTAGCACTAAGAATAATTACTTGTAGCAACTACGTCTTCATGTTCTATGTGTACCTTCACCATCAAAGAGGTAACAGGACACAACACCCCTGACCGTCCCCACCACTGTCACCCAGGGATCCGATGGAACCGTGTGATGGAATGGCAAGCTCGCATGCAGTGATCATCCAGGTGGACAGTGGGAAGTGCTACCGTGGACAGGAGTCAGATGTTGTCAGCAATGCGGAGCACCAGAGCTTATCGCAGATCGGGTTGTCATCATCCTCCATCCCCCCCCAGTCTGTGAAACTGGAGGCGACCAGAGCGTCCCTTGCCATTGGCCCTGGTACACATGTCGTGCGGCCTCCCATGCGTGCCTGGGCCCCCAGGTTCCTGCCCAACCACGCCCTCCTCTCGCATCCTCCGCGTCGGACGAGGACTGGTGTACATCCTCCTCCTCCAGCACATCGCCCCTCTGATGCATGATATTGTGGAGGACGCAGAAGGCCACCACGATACAGGCAACCCTCCCGGCATTATACTGGAGCTGCCTTCCAGAGCGGTCCAGGTACCTGAACCGCATCTTCAGGAGACCAAAGCACCGGTCGATCACGCTCCTGGTTGTTACATGGGCATCGTTGTAGCTGGTCTCTGCGTCGGTCTGTGGCCTCTGGGTAAGCCGGAGCGGATAATCCCTGTCACCCAGGAGCCAAGCCCCACCCAGGGGGTGGGGGCATTTCGAACATGTCAGGAATCGTTGAGTGTGCCAAGGTAAAGGCATCGTGCACACCGTCACGTATTGGGCGCAGACGTGCATGATCCTCAGTCCTATGATGGATCACCCTGGCCACTCGCCCTGGCAGTGCAACCCCCAGCTCAGCCAGTCCGGCCAGTGTCCGGTCCGGCAGCCCATAGTCGCGCCTCTCTGTGTACTATCTCTTCTCTCTCCCTCATTAGCCTCAATGCCGGTTTCATGATTTTTAAAAGCACAAGTGAACCACGCTGTTGGGAATTCGGCCCTTTGGAGGCAGAGAATCGCAGAGGCCCCAGAAAATACCGGGTCAGGCCCGCTAATGATATGCAAATGGTATTTACTGAACGTGCGTTCTAGAATTCTTTGACGGTGCTGTCCAAGTGATGGTGTATTGTAATTTGGTGTCAATTCAGCATCTGCTGCGATATCGACGTCAGAACCGATTCTGCGTCCAATCACGTTTCCTGATTTTGGGGTTGGCCGACGGAGAATCCCGCCCCTCACATTTAAATGTATTTAGATTTTGTTTCGTTTTTACACCATTATACATAAAAATGATTGAACTGTATATTTGTGCACATGAAAGCTTAAAAATACTCCCTCACCACAATATCTTTCGATATGATGGAGATTGATTTTTTAATATTCTTCATGTTTATTAACAAAGTTCCATTTTAAATTTTTTTTAGAGTACCCAATTATTATTATTTTTCCAATTAAGGGGCAATTTAGTGTGGCCAATACACCTAACCTGCACATCTTTGGGTTGTGGGGGTGAAACCCACGCAGACACGGGGAGAATGTGCAAACTCCACACAGACAGTGACCCAGGGCCGGGTTTCAAACCCGGGTCCTCAGCGACGTAGTCCCAGTGCTAACCACTGCCCTATTAACAAAGTTCCATAATAATGTTATCTGCTTGCCACTTTTCTCTCACAATAATCTTCATCGAAGCATCATTATTCCTCCCATTGTCACCTTTAGTAAAACACCTTTTATAATTTTTTTGTTGATTTGTTGCATAAATATTTGCTTGCAATACAGGTATCTTAAACCATTTGCTTGATTAAGTCTTTAGAAATTATTGCAGAATTTGAGGGTGTTTTCCAAATAAGGTGCCTGATTGATGATTATGAATTTATTTTTTTATTTTTCTGCACAGAAATCAGCCTTTAATGAAAATCAAGTGTTACAATATTAATTGTTATTTATGTTCCACTTTCTGCATGCTTCAGCGGCATTGATTGTGCTATTGGCATTTGTCCAGATTTAATAGTGGCAGTAAAATATTGATGGTGAGTATACTCATTACCACTCGGTCAGAGTTTCTACTCAATGTTAATCATCAGCACTAATGCTTGCCGACAGAGATATTATGAGTCGATTTAACTGATAATTAAGGAGGGAATGGTAGGTAAAATGCCTGTTTGCAATTTTCAGAGATAAATTGTGGCATTAGATTCTGGAGCTGTTAGTCCAATTTGGAACTTTCCTTTCTATTTTCTGTTGAAGAGATGCCTCATTGAATTCTCTCATTCAGCAGGGGGAAGAGGAAGTCCTATGTTTGTAGCCCCTGGGAATTATCCTTCACTTACTGACAGTAAATGCCTCGCAGCATTCTGGTTCACTCAAAAAAAATCCTGGAAGTAGCTGCTGAAATTTCAGTTAGTTGTTGTGTTTCTGTCATTCCTGTTAAATTGCAAGAGACAATGGGCATAATTCTCCCATTTTGAGACTGAGTGCCATAACAGAGGAAGGAATGTGTTGTGTTTTCCATTGCGGCAGCCAGCAGGAGAACATGTCAAATCTTCCAGCCTTGATCTCATTACGTAGGCTCGGGGTGATGTATGCCGTATTCAGTGGTGGGGAGGCCTAGATAGCGTACAGTCCGCCGCCGTTTCTGGGTGCCATATTGAAAAGGCGGCCAACATCATTAATGCAATATTGAAGAAAGAAAGTGCGCCACCTGAAAATGAAGATAGATTTTTGGGAGCACTCTGAAGTTGGACGATAGCCCTCCTGAGGACGAAGGTAGATCTGTAAGAACATTCTGAGGCGAAAGGGTGGAATCCCTCGAGGACACCTAATCTGCATGGTCCACCTGAAGATACACCCTCGGCCCACTGCTGTTCCATAATCCAGGGTTGCGTGCGGTCTCCATCCTGAACTCCGCAGTCAACCCCAGGCATTGTTCGGATGAATCCCGACATCTGCAAGGCACGTTCTTCCAAACTGGTTTCCCACCAGAGTGTTTTCCTGCTGGTATCATGGAGAATCTGGTGTGGGGGGTGGTCAGGCCTTCACCTGCATCCCATTAACGGCATGTTAAATAAGGTTCATGTCGGTCTCTGGTAGGTTTTCTGAACTGCTATAGTGGGCACCAGTAGAAGTGCCCATAATAAGTTCACACCAGTGCAAAACCAATTTCTGGGCAGCTCACCATATTCTACCCCCATGTAGGCCATCAAACCCACCAGTGGAGGCTTGGGAGAATTCTACCCAAACTTTTTCTGAATGCTAACTTTCATCAAAAAGAATAAATTACAGTACAGAATACTTGCCTTTTAGTACCACTGAGCTTGGTTCTCCCACCCTAAAATATGTATACAGAAATTAATAAATTGTTTCTTCGGGCCATGTTAACCAAGAAAAACAATGCAGAATTTACTGTCAATGGGGGCAGAGATATGGATATGGACTTTTACACATGTCCTCCCGATCACCCACTGCAGCGTCCGCAGCAAACATGTTTATGCAGTTTTTCCACAGTGTCAGGGGTTCTATAAATAAAAGTGGCTCTTGATGTTAACTAAATGAAGTGCAAAACTTTGAAACATAGCAGTACTGACAGGATGGAACAGCAGCGTTTTCAGTCCACAGTAGATGTAGCTGCCGTTACTTTGTGTAATTTCTTGCAGAAAGTGCAGGAGATGAAATTTGTACAGCAACAATTTATATAGAGTGCAAGTCTCCCAAATGAAGACTAAGTGCTCTCAGCAGTGGGAAAATTGAAGTGATTCCCATTGGCACTAGGAGCAAACCTGACATGCCATGCAATGGCACTTCAATTTTCTTTACTAGGATTGGGGTTTTCATGCCATTCCATAGCACACAGTAAATTTTTGAAAGAGGACCTGAGAGGGGCGCCCAATTTCAGAATGCTGCTGCAGTCCCCCGTCCATATTGCTTTCAAGGCGCCCTCACGCCCCCCCTTCAGCCTCTCCCTCAGTCCCCCCATCAGCCTCACCCCCAATCTCTCGCTTGGCAGTACCAACCTGGTACATGGCACTCTGAGTGGTGGCAAGGTGGTGAATACCCTCCATATACTTGCCCCAGGATGCCAAGAAGGGTCCTGCATGGAAGCTGGGGGTCAGGGGGCTTGTGCTGGTATGGAGGGGTTCAGGTTGGGTGTCTTTCCTGGACTGAGGGTCGTTCGGCTGGTCTTCCCATCTGCAACCTTTAAATCCCTCAAACTGTCAACATCTCAAAATTAAAGCTCTCCCCGTATCTACACTTAGTAGAAAGTTCTTCAAAACAAAAAGTGTCTTTAAAAAAACTGCGGTTAGAAAAGCAGCTGCTCTTCAGAGTTAATGGACCCCTTTAGAGCTATATAAATAAACAATGGTAAATCTTCCTTTGATACTGCCTGGACCTGTCAATCAAAAGGCTTTTATAAGGCAATGGTCCATGAAATTGAATGGAAACAATGCAGTTCAAAGCTTTTCAGCTTCTAGGCATGCAGACAGGCTTGAACAAGATAAAGGACAGTGAAAAAAAAATTTCAAAGGTTACCACCATATTGGGCAGCACGGTAGCACAGTGGTTGGCATTGTTGCTTTGCAGCGCCAGGAACCAGGGTTCGATTCCCGGCTTGGGTCATTGTACAGAGTCTGCACATTTTCCCTGTCCTCCGAGTTCTCTGGTTTCTTCTCACAAGTTCCGAAAGACGTGCTTGTTAGGTGAATTGGACATTCTGAATTCTTCCTCAATGTACCTGAACAGACGCCGGAGTATGAGAACCAGGGGGTTTTCACAGTACCTTCATTGCAGTGTTAACGTAAGCCTACTTGTGACACTAATATGAAATAAAAGTGAAATGAAAATCGCTTATTGTCACAAGTAGGCTTCAAATGAAGTTACTCTGAAAAGCCCCGAGTTGTCATATTCCGCCGCCTGTTCGGGGAGACTGCTACGGGAACTGAACCGGCGCTGCTGACCTGCCTTGGTCTGCTTTAAAAGCCAGCTATTTAGCCTTGTGCTAAACCATCCCCTAATAAAGATTATTATTAAAGGGAATACGTCTTCCTTCATCTCACAGATATTTGAACTTGGCATGCTGACTGACAGTTTAAATCTGCAGATGTGAAGACTTTCACCTTATTCACAGAAAACATTAATTTTTATAATTAATGGAATATTCTTCATGGTGGGGATTGCGAGGGATTCCGTCATGAATCCCACTATCGGGTAGCCCATTTGAGCAGGCGGCCCGATTGCGTGGTCACGCAGCTAGGCACCCTCGCCCACGGGTTTTTCTAGGCCACCCATCCCCATTGTATGACTCCCAACCTGAGCCACTGACCCACCAAAGACCCCAACAGAGACCTCCCCCATAAGAGAGACCCCTGCCTGGAAGTCCCCCTCCCATTACAGAATCCCTGTCTGGAAACTAGAGAGCAGTCCAGACAGAGACAGTGAAACAGAAATCACCGCTTTAAACATCACCTGGCTCAGGTAGAGAAAGCAGCACCTGTTAATTCCTCGAAAGGCAAAGCCACATCAGCTTGGTTTTAACCCACTCAGATCTTTGATCGGCAAGGCTTTCATTCACATCAATGTGAAACTGATTTTGCTGGGCTGTGATTGACAGCTTGCACACACCCAGCCGGATGCAATACCTGCTGATTCACCCAGAGCCTTAATCACTCTTTCTGGATTGGATAGTAATTTAGTTTTTGTGAGGGCCACGAAGAATCCAGCACGAGTTTTCAGGATACAAAGAAATAACATTTATTTACACATTAATATATATATATATTTATATACAACAGCGGCGACAACTTCTCTTGTTGCCAAACTCCTCTCTCTCTGGTTCCAAACTGGCCAGTTCTATTTATGCAGAGAGTCTGCTAATGATTTCTCCGCCCCCCTCATTGGGGAAGCTCATACTCCCACAGGATTGTGGGATTGTCATTAGTCCCCAGCCAATAGTAAGCAGGCAGGTTATAACATTAGTATACTTTCTTCAACCAAGTATACTGCATTGAAGGAGGCCATTTGGCCCATCATGCCCATTACAGGTTTTGGTACAGCTATCCACTCCCATGGTCCTTTCTCAAAGCAACTTGGTGAGGTCACTGGAGCCCTTCGTGCACAGTGAGACAGTTCATGAGGAAGGAATGATACATTTTCTGCCTCTGTCATCTTCTTCTATAAAGTTTAAACTCACACTGTTATGGGTGTTTCTCCTCTCAGTCCCAATAGACCTCTTAATGTATTTATTTTACAAGGTTTTCCATTAACAAATATGAGAGTCCTTTCTGTTGCTCACTCCTTTCTCCCCATGTATTGCTTTACTGCTGATATACTCAGTTAGCTGGATGGCTGATTTGTGATGCGGAGAGATGCCAACAGCGCTGGTTCAATTGCTGGACCCGTTGAGTTTAGCCATGAAGGTCCCACGTTCTTAACCTTGTCCCTCGCCTGAGGTGTGGTGACCCTCAGGTTAAATCACCACCAGTAAGCTCTCGCACAAAAAGGGGAGAGCAGGTTATTATCCTTGGGGATTATGGTAATTTTCATCTTCATATTCATGAGTAGCTCATTTAGTAACACTCTTCCCTCTGAATCATTAGGTTGTGGGTTTAAATCCCATTCCAGTGCAGTACTGAAAGAGTGCTGCATTATTGGAAATGCCATCTTTTTGGATGAGTTGTTGAACCAAGGCCATTGCTCTTGGCTTATCTCTGCTGGAAGAGAAGAAAATTGAGTGACACTTCAGTTTATCAAATCTAAAAAAGAATGCGTGACTATTGTACATTAGTCAAGCATTTCAGCCACACATAACTATTGTGCATTAGTTATCCAGATCAGCCACACGTGAACATTGAGTATTACAAACAGCGCCCGCTCGGCGACTAGAAATTCCCGCCCGAGGTCAATAAATCTTTACTTGGTCCGTTCCGTACATGGCAATCCTATGGCGGGCATGGCCGAAAAATCCAACCCTTAGTTACACATTTCAGGCACACATAATCATTGTGTATTAGTTATCCATTTTAGTCATTGTGCATTAGTTACGCATTCAAGAGAGTGGATACTAATGCAAGATAACGGAACTATGTGTGAAAATGGTTCCCAATAATTAAAATAATTCTCAATTGCGACTTCCGGTGACGGCTGGCGGGAGGCAGCCGCACATTACAGGGCTCCTGTTCGGGTACGGCATTTTCGGGGTTTAACGCCCGGTCCCGGTCCCAGGGGCAACAAAGGCGACAAAAGCAGTGAGAAGGCACAGTGAACGGAAATGTTGAAAATAAGTTTTTTTTAAATGGCTGTGAAAAAAGCAGCTGAAAGTCCATCGGGGATTGGAAAGGTCAGCGCGGGGACGGTAAGGAAAGTGGAGGCTGGGGCACCAGGGGAGGCCACATTGCCCACGGCTGAAGAAATGACTAAGTGGATGGCCGTGAAACTCGAAAGGCAGTTCACAAAACACATGGAGGCGATGAGAAAGGAGATGGGGGCGGTATCGAAAGTGCTGGTGGAGGCAGCGTTGCCCCGGTGAGGGGGGCGGTATTGAGCGCAGTGGCGGAGGTGCGGGAGCAAGGTGAGGCGCTGAAGGAAGTGGAAGAGACATTATCACAGCACAGTGATCAACTTACCTCAATGGGGAAGGAGATGCGGAAGGTGACAGAGATCAACAAGGGTCTGTGAGCCAAAATGGACGACTTGGAAAACAGATCCAGGCGACAGAATCTGAGGATTTTGGGTCTGCCCGAAGGAGTGGAAGGCCCAAGGCCGACTGAGTATTTTGCCACAATGTTGGCGAAGCTATTTGGGGAGGGGGATGATCCCTCCAAATATGAACTGGATCAGGCTCATCGGTCGTGGAGGCCTGTACCAAAGGAGAGTGAGCCGCCAAGAGTAGTGACGCTGTGTTTTCGTAGGTACAGTGTGAAAGAGAAGGTCCTGTGCTGGGCAAAGCTGAAGCGGGTGGTGCAATGGGCTAGAGTTGGTATATGCATATATCAGGACTTTACGGTGGAGCTGGCGAGGAGGCGAGCTGCCTTCAACCAGGTGAAGAAGGCGCTGTACATCAGTAAGTTAAGTTGAGGCTGACCTACAAATCCAAGGACTTTTATTTTGGGACGGCGGAGCAGCGGAGGAGTTTGCGAAGGCAGAACGACTGGTTGAATTGAGAAATGGTCATGTACCGATGTAGCCTCATGTAACTGTATTTTTCACTGCGTGCTGGTGTATGTGCTAAATGAGCCGACGTATATATTTGGACAAGGGAAGAGATGGGACTTTCACTTGCAATGATGGTTCTTTGGGGCTTGGGTGTGTAAGCGGGGTTTTGTACTAAAGGGGATTTCTTGGTTTTCCTGGGGGAAAGGAGACCCAGGCGGGGGCCTCCACGCTGACCGTTTTAAGCCGTCAGTGAACAGGAGTGAGGTGGAGGGAGGGGCTGCGGCCATCGGAGCCTGATAGAACAGGGTCCGATGAGTCTAGCCGGGATGGAAAGTTGGGGGGAAGGAACTGAGGTTGGGGGGGGAGGAGTTTTATAAGAGGAAGTAGAGGGGAGGAGTCGGGGGGGGGGGGTGTTTACAATTCATGGGTGTCATTTACGGTACTCTTTCGGGGATTGGATGGCATTGAATGTTGGGGGGGTGGGTGGACTCTATAGGTCAATGGTGACCATAGGCGATTCCTGATTCCTTTTTCTTTTTTTTTTCCTTTGCGTTTCCCACCGTGGGAGGGTTTGTTTTATTTGATGCTTATATTGTCAGATGGGCCGTTGTTTGGGGTGGTGGGTGGATGGGATCGTTGTTGTTGATAAGGGGATTGACTTTGTATTTACTGCTTGTTGGTGGGGGTGTAAATTCTGAAGTAAATGTGAAAATGGAGAATAAAAATATTTTACAAAAAAAAAATAATTCTCAATTATTCGATCCTAACCCACAGATCAAGCTAAGCTACTGTTTGTGAGCATAACTATTTTATAAATTGCCCTGTGCTACATTCAAGCATATGCCTTTATGGTTGGAATTGCTCAGTTCACTGGAAATATTTTTGGACAATAATTATGACATCAATTAGTTCTGACAGTACATGGGATCTAAAGATAATTGAAGTACTCAGAGTGAAGAATTATGATTGAGTCAGCAATTTCTTGAGAAAATAGTGAATAGGATAAACCAAAAATGTTCTGATTTAACAGCAATGTTTTTGTTGTTAATCTCGCCAGCAGGAATGGCTGTTTGCAGATCGGGGTGCCATTTTGAGCGGCATCCCAATCTTTCCTCTCCCCCCTTTCAGGCACCCCTCACTTTCTCCCCCCCGCCCCTCATTACCCACCATTGTCGAGACCCCTGGGAACCTACCCCTCCCCCCCACCAATTTGCAAGGCACCGCTGCCCCTCCCCCTGGCACTGCCACCCAGGCACTGTCAGAGTGATACTATCAGGGTGTTCAGGTGGCACTGCCAGGGTGACAAGCTGGCAATGCCAAAGTGGCCAGCTGCCAGGTGGAGTGCCAGAGTACCACCCTGCCCTGTCGCCAATCACCCAGTGGTCTCTAAAGCCCTGCGCGACCCCCAAGGTGCTGTCAGGCCTGGCCCATTTTATGTGGAACCGTACCTAAATGGCACCCTGGCAAGGTCTCGCAGGCGCGGCCATTGAGTCCTGGGTGCTGGGTGAATTCGGTGTCCGGGTATTTAAATGAGCTATTAGGCTCATTTAAATATGCAGATCTGGATCTCGCCCAGCCTGGCGTCTGGCGTGGAGCCCGATTTGGGACCAGATCTGCACTGGGCACAACGGGGTCACTGAATCGCACCCAGGGTATGAAGACAGTGGAGGGAGATTCTTTGACATGTCAAAGCACCAGTGTCCTCAGAGTTCAGGATTTTGGTTGGGATTCTCCGTGAATCGGCGTGATGGCCCGAACCCGGCGGCAAAAACGGCGCAAATGTCTCCGGCGTCGCCCCCCCCCCCCCCCCCCCCCCCCCCCGCAGAATGTCGTGAATTCTCTGGCTGGGAATGGGCTAGCAGCGGCGTGACGGCATTCACGATGGTGTCACCCGTCATGGACGCGCGCGGCGTCACTGACGCCGCATGGCGTCGCATCACTAAAGACGCCCTCCCACCCCCGGGAGACCCGGCAAAATGGCTGCCCGCCGCACAGCACCGTGGTTCCAGGAGTGGGACATCGAGGCACTCCTGGATGCAGTGCAGCAGAGGAGGGAGGCCCTGTACCGTGGACACGGCCGTAGGGTCGCACCACGCCTCAGCCGGCGCCTCTGGAGGGAGGTGGCAGAGACCGTCAGTGCCGTAGCTGTGACAGCAAGGACAGGCGATCAGTGTCACAAGAAGGTCAATGACCTTGGCAGGGAAGCCAGGGTGAGTACCCCCCCAACCCCACATCCGATGGACGGCACAGCCCTAGATGCAACCAACATGGCTGCACCCACCCATGCAGGCTGCAGTGGCAGGATGGGTTGTGAACCTCTGCCAACATACACACAACTGCTGGTCCGCATTTATATGGCTGCCTAACACTGTTGCCCTTTATCCCTGCCACCCTCCTGCCCCCCACAGGAGAAGCGCGCTCACAACAACTGGGAGCGTCAGAGGGCTGGAGGGAGTCCACCCGAACTACGACCAGTCAACATCCATGAGGAGATGCCCTGGACCTTGCAGGCGGACCCGAGGATCGGGAGGTTGCAGATGCAGAGGTCGGGGGCTAACCACCAAGTGAGAGCCCCCACTGCCTGCACCCCCCCTTTTTCCCTTCCCCATATCCCCCCTTCCCTCATATCCCCTTCCCCCATTTCCCCCCTCCTCCCCCCACATCCCCCTCCCCATATCCCCTTTCCTCCATATCCCCCCTTCCCCCCATACCCCTAGCTCCCCTTCCCCCATCCCACTTCCCCCTTCCCCCATATCCACCCTGCTCCCATATCCCCCTTCCCCCATATCCCCTTCCCCCATATCCCCCCTTCCCCCTATCCCCGTCTGCGTGTCTAACCATGCTGCTGTATTGTGTATTGCAGGACCGAACGTCGACCCACCCGTCCCCGCGGATGCTGACTGCCCCCAGGACATCCCAGGGTGGCCACAAGCCAATGACAGACCCGGCCCATCAGGCATACGACGCTCCCAGGACGTTCCAGGATGGCCACGAGCCAGGGACAGACCCGGCCCATCAAGCATCTGACGCCGCCCCCAGCTAGTGCGAGTGCAGCGAAGCCGGTGGGCCACACCCAGAGAAGAGGGCAGCCACAGCAACAGGCCCCTGTCGCAGCCGACTAAGGACACTGATGCACGGGACACAAACAACCAGGAGACCCACATACAGGACACACCCACCCAGGACACACCCACCCAGGACACCGACGCCCAGGACACTGACGCCCAGGACACCAATGCACAGGACACCGATGCACAGGACCCTAACACACAGGACCCAAACACGCAGGGCACCGATGCCCAGGACACTGACGCACAGGACACTGACGCACAGGACACCGATGCACAGGACCCTAACACACAGGACCCAAACACGCAGGGCACCGATGCCCAGGACACTGACGCACACGACACCCACACACAGGGGACGGATGGACAGGAATCACCACTCCAGGGGACCCCAGACTTCGGGTCGGATGAGGAGCACGACACTACGCCACTGCTATCTCCTACACCCTCCACCATCGCTCACCTCGGTTGGGCACTTTAGCAATGAGGCATCTGGGACACTAACTGGTGCGCACAACACAGCCGTCCCGGTACAGCAGGTGGAGGCAGGAGCAGCCGAGGGGCCAGGTGGTCGGAGGGCATCCCGGTGCAGGCAACCATCTGCCACCCAGATGGATCCCGGTTCCTGGAGTTACCACACCCACCCATAGACCCGATGCAGTCACAGACCAAGGGACGACCGAAGGGGGTGACGGCCGACTTGCGACAGCTGCAGACGCAGGTGGAGGAGTCCACCCGCATCCAGGAGCAGGGAGGGGTGCTGGTCATGCATGCCACCCAGGCCGGCACCTCACGGGTGGCGTACGCGGTGGAGGCAATGGGTGCGACGGTGTCAGACATAGGTTGCAGTATGCAAGGTATGGGGTTTTCCGTGCAGGTGACGTCCATGGCCCAGGACATGGCTGCCCTCTCACAGGCAGCCATGAGCCAGAGCCAGCAGCACATTGCAGAAACGCTCAATGCCGTAGCCCAGTCCCAGCAGGCCATGGCGCAGTCTTTGCAGGCCATCGCTGAGGGCATCAACGCCATTGCCCAGGTGCTGGCCGGCGTCGCCCAGACACAGACAGGGATGGCAAACTCCCTGAGCTCCATGTCTGCAAACTTGCAGACCCTTGTTGATACCAGGGCGGGCCTCCAGGAGTGGCAGCGCCAGGTGTCGGGGGGACATCGGGTGCTCGGTCCGTTCGCATCCCCGACTCATGTAGAGGCCTGGGGGCCTCGGGCACTCCGAGGGAGGAGGAGGTGCTGGGGCCCGTTCCGGGTCCCCCTGTAGGGGAGGTCCCGGAACACCACGACACCTCTGGACTCCCCCCTTTCCGTCCCAGGTGCATCTGGTGGGCAACAGGCAGGACAGGCTGGCAGCTCACCATCCCAGTCGCCCGAGCTGCAGCCTGGCCTATCTAGACTGGGCCGCCCCAGGAAAAGGCCGCCAAAGGGGTCCCTAGTCACAGGGTAGGAATCACAGGAGTCCATCTCCAGTTCTGCTGTACCATCTGGGAAACCACTTAGATGTAGTCATAGGGCCCGTAAGGCCAACAACTTAGACACTGAGTAAGTTGGCATGGGTGCAGGGCACAGATTAGTTATAGGGGTTAGGGCACTGTATGAACTGTTTGTTATTAAAATCACTTTCACACCTACAGAAGCTGCCTTCGTGCTCTTCCGATGCGTGCGGGGGTTTGGTGTGAGGTGAGCGCCAGTGGGTGTGCGAGGGGTGATAGAACGTCGGCCTCAGGTGAGTGTGCCCCCCCTCCCCCCGCGGGTCGCCCTCGCCATCCCCTTGGGCAGAGGACGGGACCGGCGCTGCAGTATCACGGCCGCATGCAAGGACGGTCCTGGTGGAGGGTAGTACTGTGGCCATGGGCCAGACATTGCCCAACGATGTAGAGCCCAGAGCTCATCGCAGAGCGGGTTGTCATCATCCTCCATGGCCTGCAATAGGCGCGCTTCCACCGGCGACCGTGTGAGCCTGGCCCATTGTACCGCAGGTGGATGTGCAATGGATGGTGGTGTACATGCGGGTGGGGTGAGTTTGGTTGGTGTTGGGTGGGTGGGGTGAGAGTGGTTGGTGTTGGGTGGGTGGGGTGAGGGTGGTAGGCTGGTGCCATGGTGTGCAGCCTGTGCCCATACTCGGCAATTCCCACGCCCTCCTAATCTGTGAACCGGGTGGATATCAGCCTGTGCTGTGCCCTCTGCCCCAGCCGGTAATGGTGGGCATCCTCCCGTCCATGTCCACCCGGTCTGTCCTAACCATTGCCCCCATCCTCCTCTTCTGGGGAGGTCTGCGCCTCATCTTGCTGCTCCTCCCCTTCACCCTCCTCTGCCTGCAGTACATCGCCCCTCTGCTGGGCTATGTTGTGCAGGACGCAGCAGACCACAACGATGCGGCTGACCCGATCTGACGGGTACTGGAGGGCCCCTCCAGAGCAGTGCAGGCCTGAAGCGCATCTTCAGCAGCCCAAAGCACCTCTCTATCACACCCCTGGTCGCTGCATGGGCATCGTTGTAGCGGTGGACGCCCCTCGAACATGGTGGGGATGAAAGATTGTGCCAATTCGAATGAGTCATGTACTCTGCCCAGGTACTGGGAGCAGACGTGCAGGATTCTCATGCGGTGGTCACAGACCACCTGCACATTCATTAAATAGGTCCCCTTCCTATTCATGAACACGGCCCTGTTATCCGCAGGTGGCCGCACGGCGTCATGCACCATCGATCGTCCCCTGGACCATGGGCATCCTGGCCATGGCAGCGAAGCCCGCTGCCCGGGCATCCAGGCTGGCCCGGTGCACAAGGAACTGGATGTAGTGGTCCGCAATGACATATGGGATGTCTGTCACTGCACGGATGAACCGGTGCACCGATGTCTGCGAGATGCTGGACAGGTCTCCACTCGGCGCCTGGAATGACCACATGGCATAGAAGTTCAGGTCCACCGTAACCTTGACGGCCATGGGGAGAGGGTGTCTTCCCCCAGTGCCAAGCGGTGCCAGGTGTGCCATCAGGTGGCAGATGTGTGCCATGGTTTCCAGGCTCATCCGGAGTCTCCTCCTGCATGCCCTGGTACGACGAGCGGGGCCGGAACACACGGGGCCTCATTGGGCGTCCCCTCGCCGTGGCATCACCACCACCTCCTCCTCCTCGTCCTGTCGTGCGGGCGGCCCTCCAGCCTGGGTGGCTGTCACCTGCCTCCCTGCGGCACGCTCCTCTGCGGCAGCCTCCGCCGCCTCCCTGGCATGCTCCTACTCCCCCAGGGCAACATGCAGAAGTGCGTCTCCCGTCACCGCGGCCAACATCGCTGGGTGATGACAAACATAACGGCCTGTAGGGGGTGGGGGTGGGGGGGATAGACGATATGTCACCATTGCCCATACCCGCCACCCGCCTCCCCCCGCCTGCAGCCAGGTGCCATGGGCTGCATGGTCGTGACTGTGGCCAGGTGGCACATGGCCAGGCGGACACCCCCCCCTCCCCGGCACGCACCCTCCCCAAAACCCCCCCCCCCCCTCCTCCCCGGCACGCACCCTCCCCAATCCATCCCCTCTCCTCCCCGCCACGCACCCTCTCCATCACATGCCCTCCATGCCCCCCCCCCCCTCCCCGGCATGCACCCTCTCCATCACGCACCCTCCCCAACCCCCCCTCCCCTCCAGCCCCACCCCATTCCCCCAGCCCCTCCCCCTCTTCCCCCTCCCTCCAGCCCCTCCCCCCAGACCCTCCCCCCCCCCCCCCCCCCCCCCCCCCGCCGGCACGCACACTCCAACGGCTCCTGCGACCACACCCCCCCCCCCCCCCCTCCCGCCCACCACCTGTGGCCCCTGCCGTCGCTTCTCCGGCGGCCGCCCCACGACGACCCCTACCTCCGCGCTGGCCGGTGTCAACCAGCACGACTGGTTGACGCCGTTAAATAGGTGGTTTGATTTAAACCAGCGTGACCCGTGGGGGGTCGGAGAAACCCACCCATTGTGTTAGGTGCTGGAACAAGATCTGCATGCAGCTGGACCTGGTGGCTTCCAAGCTCTGCTGAAGACAGGTGTAGGATATTCCAGTTGGCGATGCACAAATGCAGACAGGTATTTGCCAGGAGCAGCAATTATGCCACTCAGAATGATTGGGTGCTCGGACTTGGAACTCCAGCTGTCTTCCCACACATGCAGGGCGTCGTCAACAGCACACACATGGAAATTAAAGCGCCAACATATCACCTTGGAGTATTCATTAACTGCAAAGGTGTTCACTCCATCAATGTACGGCCAGTGTGCAACCACAGGCACGTCTTTACGGTGATGTGTGCAATGTAGATGCCGTTATCATTTCGTCATGCAGTAGTCCACCCTTCCACCATCTTTGCATCTGGAAACAGATTTACTGGCTGGTTGTTCAGAGACGCAAGATAATCCATTAAAATGTAGCTGATAACACCTCTAAGTAACCCAAGAATGAGGTCCATGATCACAGTGAAAGTCATATAAACCTGAGGAAGGAGGGGGGGGGGGGGGGGGGGGGGGGGGGGGGGGGCAGTGGGAAGGTGTCATCGGTCAAGCAATCAGAATGCTAAGATGTGCTTCAGGTACCTGGGCAGATCTTCAGTAAGCACTATCTAGGATCACCGGAATAGCTGCGGAGTGCTGCCTGCTCGACAACATTGAGATTTGGCCCTGCAGAGTGCAAAGTCTCTTTGGAGAATGTCGAGGAGATGGAAGCTGATGGGGGCAATGCATCATGAACAGTGTCCATTGCTGCACAGGATGATGATTATTGCAAGGTTGCCTATCTTACACCTATCTCACAACCTCCTGCAAAACCCACGTCTCACCTCCTTACTGCACCCCCTCCCCTCACCCCACTATTAACGTAAAACAGTCCTGAAAATAACCATGTATCCCTTTCATATGCACTACCTGGTCAATTCAGAGGTTGGATTCTCTGCCGGTAGTGGAGTTCCCGAGATTCAGCAGAGAACACACACCAGGAGAAAACGAGATCAGCGCCTTTTTCGATGCTCTGGCCCCCCAAAACCATTTGCACTGGGCGGCACAGTGATTAGCACTGTTTCCTCATAGCGCCGAGGACCCACGTTCAGTCCCAGCCCGGGTCACTGTCTGTGTCTGTGTGGGTATCACTCCCACAACCTAATGATGTGCAGGGTAGGTGGATTGGCCACGCTAAATTGCCCCTTAATTGAAAAATTTTAAAAGAAGTTTTGAAAAAGACCCATTTGGACTTCCGGTTGCGGCTATGACCAGCTAAGTCGCACGTTTGGCTGCTCCTGCTACAAAGGTGTTTTCGGGCCGATTGGAGGGCCCCAACGGCGCTGTAAGGACAAATCCCGGTGGGGGAAGGCTCCCTGAAGAGAACCAGACCAACTTTATGGTCGGTACCCGGAGTGGGGTGGTAAAGAAAGCAACAGCAGCTCCCAAAAAAAAGCGGGGGAAGAAGACCAAAATGGCGGCCGGTGGAGCACCCGAGGAATGGAGGAAATGGGCGGAGGAGCAGCAGGCCGCTCTCCTGCGCTTCTTTACGGAGCTGAAAATGGAGCTCTTGGAGTCAATGAATGCGACGACCACCAGGCTGATGGGAGCCCAGGCGACCCAAGAGGCGTCGATTCGGGAGCTGCAACAGGAGATGACTGTGAGGGAGGAGGAGGCCACGGTCCTCGTGGGAAAGGTAGAGGTGCACGAGGCACTCCACCTGAAATGGCAGAGCCGTTTTGAGGAGCTGGATACCCGAATGAGGCGGAAGAACCTGAGGATCTTGGGCCTGGCAGAAGGCCTGGAGGGGTCAGACCTCCCGGGATATGTAGCAGAAATGCTGAGCTCCCTGATGGGGGCAGGGGCCGTCCCTTCGCCCCTGGAGCTGGAAGAGGCCTACAGGGTCATGGCTAGGAGGCCAAGAGCAAATGAGCCCCCGAGGGCGGTGCTGGTGCGGTTCCAGCGACTCAGCGACCGTGAGAGAGTGCTGGAGTGGGCCAAGAGGGAAAGGAGCAGCAAGTGGGAGAATTCGACGGTGAGGGTCTACCAGGACTGGAGTGCGGAGGTGGCAAAGCGGCGGGCCCGGTACAACCGGACGAAGGCGGTGCTACATGCAAAACGGATCAGGTTCGGAATGCTGCAGCCAGCGCGCTTGTGGGTCACCTACAGGAACCAACACCACTATTTTGAGTCCCCAGAGGAGGCGTGGGCCTTTGTACAGGAAGAGAAACTGGACTCGAATTAGACCCAGGGGATACTTGGCGGCCGTAGCCGCTCGGGTACTTTCAGCTGAATTCTTTGTTTGGATTTTGAACTCTTGCTGTGGTTTTTCTTCTGATGTTTTTTTCCCCCTTTGCCAACTTCCCTTAGTTATTGTTATTGTGGTTATTCATGGTTATTTATGGTTATTTATGCTGTTTGGTAGAGGGCGACTGTTAAGTACATTGTTATTTGTTATTTATCTGTTATTTATAATGTTAAGTTGGGGAGGTGGGACGGGGGGGAGAGCAGATCGGGGATTTGGGCTCCTAGGGGGGGTTCTTTTACAGGCATGGACGGGGACGGGGGTGGAACTGAAGATGGCGGGGTGGGGTGTGGCAGGGCGAAAGCGCGGGCTTTCCTCTGTTTTCCCGCGCGCGGGGCAGAGGAGGGGGGAGGGGAGGAGTGCGGGGCGTGGCTAGCAATGGCGACCTTTCCCGCGCTGGAGCGGGGCCAGGGAGGAGTGGCAAGGGGGGGGGAGGCCCCCCCCGAGCCGGGGGGAGTCGGAGTGGGGCAGGAGCAGCCGGGTCAGCGTGAACCAGCTGACTTACGGGAGTACGATGGAGGGTACATCGCGGCTAGGAGGGGTCCTAGCCTGGGGGGGGGGGAGGGGGGTTAGGGAGGGACACCGGGTTGCTGCTGAAAAGACCAGAAACGGGAAGTGGAGGACTGGAGAGGTGGGGGGAGGGGGACATCGCCATGGGGAGCGGGTCAGAAGGGGAGGGTCGACCCGGGGCGAGCAGGGAACAGGACATGGCTAATCGGCAGGGGAAGGGGGCGGGTCGTCCCGCGACCCGGCTGATCACTTGGAACGTGAGGGGGTTGAATGGGCCGGTCAAGAGATCAAGGGTATTCTCACACCTGAAGGGACTGAAGGCTGATGTAGCAATGTTACAGGAGACCCATTTGAAGGTAGTGGACCAGGTTCGCCTGAGAAGGGGGTGGGTGGGACAGGTGTTCCACTCTGGATTGGACGCAAAGAACCGGGGGGTGGCGATTCTGGTGGGAAAGAGGGTGTCGTTCGTGGCGGAGGAGGTGGTGGCGGATAAGGAGGGTAGGTATGTGATGGTGACGGGCAAGCTGCAGGGGGAGAAAGTGGTGATGGTCAACGTATATGCCCCGAACTGGGATGACGCGGGTTTTATGAGGCGCCTATTGGGCCTCATTCCGGGACTGGAGGCAGGGGGCTTGATCATGGGGGGGGACTTTAACACAGTGCTGGACCCCGGGCTAGACAGATCGAGCGCAAGGACCAATAGGAGGCCAGCAGCGGCAGAAGTGCTGAGGGGGTACATGGAGCAGATGGGAGGAGTAGACCCATGGAGGTTTGGTAGGCCGAGGGCGAGGGAGTATTCCTTTTTCTCCCACGTCCATAGAGTGTACTCCAGAATCGATTTCTTCGTGTTGAGCAGGGGGCTGATCCCGAGGGTACGGGAAGCTGAGTACTCGGCCATTGCGATCTCTGATCATGCACCGCATTGGGTGGATGTGGAAATGGGGGAGGCGCGGGACCAGCGCCCGCTGTGGCGGCTGGATGTGGGGCTGTTAGCGGACGACGAGGTGTGTAAAAGGGTCCGGAAGAGCATTGAGAGCTATCTGGACTTGAATGACACGGGTGAGGTGCAGGTGGGGATGGTCTGGGAGGCCCTGAAGGCAGTGATCAGGGGAGAGCTGATCTCCATAAGGGCGCATAGAGAAAGAAAGGAGAGGCAGGAGAGGGAGAGGCTGGTGGGGGAGCTATTGGAAGTGGATAGGAGATATGCGGAGGCACCAGAGGAGGGGCTGCTGGAAGAACGGCGCAGCCTGCAGGTCAAGTTCGACCTGCTGACCACCAGGAAGGCAGAGACGCAGTGGAGAAGGGCACAGGGCGCGGTCTATGAGTATGGGGAAAAGGCGAGCAGGATGCTGGCACACCAGCTTCGCAAACGAGATGCGGCTAGGGAGATTGGGGGAGTGAAGGAGAGGGGCGGGAAGGTAGTGCAGAAGGGGCAAGAAGTGAACGGGGTCTTCAGGGATTTTTACAAGGAGTTGTATCGGTCTGAGCCGCCGACAAGGAGAGGGGGAATGGAGGACTTCCTAAACAAATTGAGGTTCCCAAGGGTCCAGGAGGGGCTGGTAGAAGGGCTGGGGGCGCCAATAGGGCTAGAGGAGCTAGTCAAGGGAATAGGTCAGATGCAAGCGGGGAAGGCGCCGGGGCCAGATGGGTTCCCGGTGGAATTCTATAAGAAAATGTGGACTTGGTGGGACCGGTACTGGTACGAGCCTTTAATGAGGCGCGAGAGGGGGGGGTTCTGCCCCCGACAATGTCGCAGGCTCTGATCTCCCTGATATTGAAGCGGGATAAAGACCCCGTGCAGTGCGGGTCCTACAGGCCTATCTCGCTTCTGAACGTGGATGCCAAGTTGCTGGCAAAGATCCTGGC
Source organism: Scyliorhinus canicula (assembly GCF_902713615.1). Lineage (NCBI taxonomy): Eukaryota > Metazoa > Chordata > Chondrichthyes > Carcharhiniformes > Scyliorhinidae > Scyliorhinus > Scyliorhinus canicula. Next base: position 228,191,370 of record NC_052147.1, read on the forward strand.
AGCTAGAATAGAGGATTGTGTGCCAGGGGTAATCCATGAGGACCAGACGGGGTTCGTGAAGGGGCGGCAGCTCAACACGAACGTGCGGAGATTGCTGAATGTAATTATGATGCCGGCAGTGGAGGGGGAGGCTGAGATAGTGGTAGCGCTGGACGCGGAGAAGGCATTCGATAGGGTGGAGTGGGAGTACCTGTGGGAGACGTTGAAACGGTTTGGGTTTGGGGAAGGGTTTATTAAGTGGGTGAAGTTGCTCTACTCGGCCCCGACGGCGAGTGTAGTGACAAACGGGAGGAGGTCGGAGTATTTCGGGCTCCACCGAGGGACCAGGCAGGGATGTCCCCTATCCCCCCTACTTTTCGCACTGGCGATTGAACCGTTGGCGATGGCACTGAGGGGTTCAGGGGGGTGGAGAGGACTGACTAGGGGAGGGGAGGAACATCGAGTATCGCTGTATGCGGATGATCTACTGCTGTACGTGGCAGACCCAGAAGGAGGAATGCCGGAGATAATGGAACTATTAGCAGAGTTTGGGGACTTTTCGGGGTACAAATTAAATTTGGGCAAAAGCGAGGTTTTTGTGATACACCCGGGGGACCAGGGAGAGGGTATTGGGAGACTCCCCTTCAAGCGAGCAGGAAAGAGCTTTAGGTACTTAGGGGTGCAGGTGGCAAGGAACTGGGGGACCCTCCACAAGTTGAACTTTTCCAGGCTGGTGGAACAGATGGAGGAGGAGTTTAAGAGGTGGGACATGGTACCGTTGTCGCTGGCGGGGAGGGTGCAGTCAATCAAAATGACGGTCCTCCCAAGGTTCTTGTTTTTATTTCAGTGCTTGCCCATCTTCCTCCCTAGGGCCTTCTTCAAAAAGGTGACGAGTAGCATCATGAGCTACGTGTGGGCGCATGGCACCCCAAGGGTGAGGAGGGTCTTTTTGGAGCGGAGTAGGGACAGTGGAGGGCTGGCACTACCCAATCTTTCGGGGTACTACTGGGCGGCAAATGTGTCAATGGTGCGCAAGTGGATGATGGAAGGGGAGGGGGCAGCTTGGAAACGAATGGAGAGGGCGTCCTGTGGCAACACAAGCCTGGGGGCCCTAGTAACGGCACCATGGCCGCTCCCCCCCACGAGGTACACCACGAGCCCGGTGGTGGCGGCCACCCTCAAGATATGGGGGCAGTGGAGGCGACATAGGGGGGAAATGGGAGGTCTGTTGGCGGCGCCAATAAGAGGGAACCATAGATTCATCCCGGGGAACATCGACGGGGGATTTCAGAGCTGGTACAGGGTGGGCATACGGCAGCTGAAGGACCTGTTTATAGAGGGGAGGTTTGCGAGCCTGGGAGGGCTGGAGGAGAAGTTTGAGCTCCCCCCGGGAAACATGTTCAGATATCTACAAGTGAAGGCATTTGCTAGGCGGCAGGTGGAGGGGTTTCCCCTGCTCCCCAGTAAGGGGGCGAGTGATAGGGTGCTCTCGGGGGTCTGGGTCGGAGGGGGGAAGATATCAGACATCTACAAGATAATGCAGGAGGCGGAAGAAGCATCAGGGGAGGAGCTGAAAGCCAAGTGGGAAGGGGAGCTGGGAGAGCAGATAGAAGACGGGACGTGGGCGGATGCACTGGAGAAGGTCAATTCTTCCTCCTCGTGTGCGAGGCTGAGCCTCATTCAATTTAAGGTGCTGCATAGAGCTCACATGACGGGGACAAGGATGAGCCGGTTCTTTGGGGGTGAGGACAGGTGTGTCAGATGTCTGGGAAGCCCAGCGAACCATGTGCATATGTTCTGGGCATGTCCGGTGCTGGAAGGGTTCTGGAAGGGGGTGGCAAGGACGGTGTCGAAGGTGGTGGGGTCCAGGGTCAAACCAGGATGGGGGCTTGCGATCTTTGGGGTCGGGGTAGAACCGGGGGTACAGGAGGCTAGGGAGGCCGGAATACTGGCCTTTGCGTCCCTAGTGGCTCGACGAAGGATATTAATTCAATGGAAGGACGCGAGGCCTCCAAGCGTTGAAACTTGGATTAACGATATGGCTAGCTATATTCAGCTAGAAAGGATCAAATTTGCCCTGAGAGGGTCGGTACAGGGATTCGCCAGGCGGTGGCAACCTTTCCTTGACTTTTTAGATCAGAGATAGACGTTCGGGGTCGTGGCAGCAGCAACCCGGGGGGGGGGGGGGAGAGGGGGGGAGGGGGAGGGGGGGGGGGGGGAGGGGAGGGGGGGGGAGGGGAGGGGGGGGGGGCAGCAAGGGTCGTGGGGGGACACGCACGACTGTAACGCGGGCAAGCCTGCTCGCTGCTCATGTCTGAAACTGTAGGCTGCCTTGGTGTTAAGGTTGCCGGGGGGGGGGGGGGGGGGGAGGACTGGTGCGCGCGAGAGGGCGGGCGAGGGAGGGACATTTGCCTAGAGGGATTGTGTTGTAAATAATTTAAAAATTAGTAGGGGTAAATGTCTGTATGGAAAAACTCTTTCAATAAAAATTATTTAAAAAAAAAAAGAAAAAGACCCATTTGCATCATATTACAGGGCCGGGCACCATATTCTCCAGGCACTCATGATTCTCCGGTTCTCTGGGCCCAGAATCATGTGGGCGAGAATTGGTGCTGGTCCGGACAAGCATGAATTTGGTGTGGTGAACCTCGCAGTTGGCCAAGGGGTAACTCTTTAAGGGAGTTGCGTTCAAAGTTCATCAGAGGGCCACCCTCCCCCCACAATGCAAGACCTGCTCACCCCTTCACCACCCCCAACCAGACCCCCTACCACCCCTCAGAGACCCCCTAAATAAACAGATCCCCCCATATGGCAACATGAACCATGAAAATAATTTGAGACAATTCTCCCAGCTTCTTAAATGGAAGATCTGACAAGAGTGACATTGTGCAGAGGCAGACACCACTTCCATCTCTGGTTTGAGTTACTTCTTTTGTGAGCTTCTCCATTGAGAAGAGCACAGTGCAACTGAAGGCTTGTATTGCAACAGTCTGAATATCCATTCATGTCAGAGCCTAGCACCAGCAATAATGTCTCAACTGAGAAGGCTGCACAGAAAATAGCCCCGAAACAGACAACCAAACCAAGGATGTATCAGGATGTTTCACAAGCAGAATGTAGACTCCTCCACTGCTGTTGCTGTGTTGCAACTACTGCTAGACACATCACCTGATAACTGTCACATTCTATCATGCTCAAAAATCTTCTTCTTTTAATTGTAGGCCTACAAGTCTCCGAGCCCCCTGCCTATGCTACTAGAGGAGGCACTCTTCTCCAACAAAGGATTTCTACTTCCTGAACTCTGGTGCTCAGTGATATTCACCACAGTGCTCCCTCATACGGTATTATGCTAAGGACAACAAATGCTTATATATTTCAGTATTTGAATAATCAGCTTCATCTCGATAGAGAAATCATCTAGATAGAGAAGCACGATAACACAGTGGTTAGCACAGTTGTTTCACAGCTCCAGGGCCCCAGATTTGATTCCTGACTTGGGTCACTATCTGTGCAGAGTCTGCACGTTCTTCTCGTGTCTGCGTGAGTTTCCTCCGGGTGCTCTGGTTTCGTCCCACAGTCCAAAGATGTGCAGGCTAGGTGGATTGGCCATGATAAATTGCCCTTAGTGTCCAAAAAGGTTCGGGAGGGTTACTGGGTTGCGGGGATAGGGGGAGGCGTATGCTTAAGTAGGGTGCTCTTTCCAAGAGTCAGTGCAGACTTGATGGGCCGAATGGCCTCCTTGTGCATTGTAAATTCTGTGATTCTATGATCAGAATTGGCATTTTCTGTAACACGCACTGGGTCAGAGACGGACGATAAATGTTCAGTTCACCATACACTTTACCATCTCTTGCAAGTTATACGGCTGCAGATCTATTGCCCTTGCCTCAAATGGGGTAACTTTGTGTATTGTGGCAATTCCTGTTCAAATAGCCCTTCATTCTGTTAAGGGGCCTCTATTCTTACACAGAAAGCTGCGACTCTCATAACTGACTGCAATATCAATAACCCCGACAGCATTAGCAATCCCTTTGTAAGGACTTTAAAAGATCCCAACGAGTTTATATTCAGACCCTCGCTTTAGGCGTCAATGAATCAGACAAAAGCAAAGTATTCTGATGAAACACAGGGCTGAATTTTCCTGGAAATTGGCAAACACTCATAGCAGGTAGGAAAAGGGGCATTGAAGCTTTCCCTGCTGTATGATCCCAATACAATGCAAAATTGCCGAGCAGAAACATATAGCCAAGTTCCACACGCATGAGTGCGGCCTCAACCGGGATCTTGGATTCATGTTGCATTACATTCACCCCCCACCATCTGGCCTGGACTTGCAAAATCCTACCAACTGTCCTGTTTTGAGACAATTCACACCTCTTTAACCTGGGATTACCCCTATCTCTGGATCTGTAAAGATTTGATTACTCGCAAATGCTCGCATTCCAAGCATTGTCTGGCATCTTTGACTTTGCCTATATATATGTTTCTGGAACATACCTCTTCGTTCACCTGAGGAAGGAGCAGTGCTCCGAAAGCTCATGTTTGAAACAAACCTGTTGGACTTTAACCTGGTGTTGTAAGACTTCTTACTGTGCTCACCCCAGTCCAACGCCGGCATCTCCACAACATCCTATGATCCCATACTTAGGAAAAAACAGCAAGAGACGGGTCCCACAACATATTGCTGGTGGGGTAGCCTCGGATTTGCATGCGCCACCAGTAACTGAGTCCTTCGTGGATCAGGGCACAATTTTTAAAGGCTGCCCCAGCACTAAGGAGTCACCCTGGAACCTCACCTGTCTCCACCTGGCACTGCTCCTGACACTGCCCCCTAGTACTACCTGGTCACTGCCCCATGGCACTGCACAGGTAAAGCTCCCTGGCATTTCCTGGACAGGGGCAGTGGCACAGCAGTACCGGGGGGGGGTGCAGGGCAGAAAATTGTGTCATCTGTTCACGTCGACAGGAGATGCGATTTGGCTGCTCTCACAAGATTTTCTGCTCCCATCGCCAAACCCTTTTGACGAGATTGGGAGCAGAAATTCCTGGCTACAGTAACCCTTTTGTTGAACACTGAGTGAGTGAGCAATGGAGTAATGTTCTCACCCAAGCCTTTTGAGTTTGCGTTTGCATGGGAGTGGGCTCTTGACGATTAGTTTCTCCGTGTCTCCCAATGGTTGACTAGATCAACCATTCCCAACTGCCGGCCATATCTCTATGATATCCTCTTCTTATATGGACCCTCTTGCCTTTTGCAGGCTTCTCATGAGGTCTGTTGTTTGGTGGGACAATCCTTCTTTTCTCACTTGATTAACTTATTTGATTCTCCTCTTGGCCAGTTCACGCTGAGCATTGATGTTCAGGCCCTCCACATAACACCCTTCCTTTGTTCCGGTAGGTGCAGTTTGTTGGAAGATTTAGTTCTGAAATGCATGCACATCTAGCAAAGCACTCTTTATCTTGGTCTTGGTCTCTGTTGCCCTCGTCTAAGGCCTAGAATTGATCACTCCAGCTCAGGCTGCCCCATTAGGCTGGGTTCATGGTTATGATGTTACAAATAAATAAGACCAGGTTTCTGTGATCACATGACCAATCACTTATTAACATCAGAAAAATCTGATCAATTCAACATTCATTCCCTTCCGAATGGCCAAGTAGCACTTGTAGAATTGCAGTCCTTCTAAAATCCAATCAATTCCCATTAGACTAATAACTTACACCATAAACAAGCTTAAAATAGAAGCATTGTGAAATATGAAAAGTGAACAGTATGGTAACAGTCTTGGCTCTGGCCTACATGTTGTCTATTGCATGCAAAAGGAATTGCATTAATTTTAAAGGTAGCGCTGCTTTACTATTTGTTCATACAGTAGTTATTTAAACCTTTCCTTGGATGTCACCTTGCCACGATGGAGAGACTTGAACATTCTGTTGATCCCGGGAGCAATGCCATCGGAGTCTTAAGCTCCTGGCAGGGTCACCCATGCTGGTTAGGTCAGCGGGGAGGATCCAGACAAAGCACAGTCCAAAACAAGTCCTCAAAGGCAGATCAGTCCAAAGATACTTGTGTGGAATCAAAGGCTGCGAAGGCAGATGATACCACATCTGGCCGCAACAGTAGGGAGATCCCCAGTCATCAAGGTTCCCTTGCCACTGGAACTGGACCTACTTTCTGCCAAGGACCATGTGTCTGTTGATGTGCAATGTGCAAAGGTGTCCCACACTACGCATCTACCTAGAGGAAAAGCCACAGAACCCATGAACTGTAACACAGAGTTTCCTAGGTGGACAGTCATACTTGCTGGTGAGTGATCACTGAAGAAGAGATATTTAAAGGTACTTGTGCAGACTGCCTATGGCTTATGACCAAGGAGTGAATCCTTTATGGACATAAGATTGTTTCATGCTGACATTACGTAATCAGGTGTCAGCTTGATTCAATAGTGGCACTCTTGCTTCTGAATCAGAAAGTCATAAACTTAATTCTTGCTGCAAAACTTGATGGTATAATCTAGTCTAACACTACATCTCAGCATTTGAGAATACTGTCTTTTCATAGGTGCCGGTTTTCAGATTGGATGTTAAACCCATTTACTCTGCTTGTGTGGATACAGAATATCTCACACCACCATCTCAAAGTATCAAGGCAGACATTTTGCCTCAATCAAACAAACAAATAATTACATTTACATTGTGCCTTTCATGACCGAAAGGCACCAAAAACAGGAATGTAATATAATGACCAGATTTAAATTTTCATACAGACTGGGGGGCAAGCAGAATAGTTTGTATCCCAAAAGCAATATATTTCTTGAGTGTATTCAGAATAATTTTCTGAAACTAATATGTTCTTGGCGTAGTGATGTTGATGCTGGATTAGTAGTCCAGAGACCCGGAGTCATGCTCTGGGGACCCAGGTTTGAATCCTGCCATGGCAGATGGTGAAATTTGAATTCAGTAAAATAAATCTGGAATTAGAAGTCTAAAGGTGGCCATGAAACCATTGTTGAGTGTCATAAAAAGCAATCTGGTTCGCTAATGTTCTTTAGGGAAGGAAATCTGTTGTCCTTATCCGGTCTGGCCTACATGTGGTTGACTCTTAAATGCTCTCAGGGTTGGGCAATAAATGCTGGCCCAGCCAACGATGTTCACTTTCCATGAATGAATTAAAAAAGCAAGAAAATAAGCCTCTTAGAGTTAATAATGAGTAGCGCACCTGAAATAGTCAGGAATGCAACAGTAAAGGAACATTTTCTGAGAGAGACCACATTATGATACAATTCAATATTAGATTTGAGAGGAACAGGGTGAGTCATGAACCAAGGTTTTACATTTCCGTAAGGCCAGCTTTAAACATATGAGGCAGAAAGTGACCTTAATTAGCTGGGCAGAGCTATTAACTGATGAAAGTTTGAAATGAACAGCAGGAGGTGTGCAAAAAAAGTATTAGTAGAATATAAGACCTGCACATGTGTAATGAAACAACCTTGAAAAACAAGGAAAGTGAAAGAGCATATAAAACTAACTGAGAGGGTTTATGTGAAGACAAAGAATGATAGAGATATAACTGATTGGGGAAAATATAAAGAACAGCAAAGATAAGTGATGTCAAAACGGGATATGAGAAAAAGCTTGTGAGGGATATCAAGGACAACACTAAAGTTTTGTATGAATATATTAAGAGAAAGAGGGTGGCTAAATGTAATATGGACTCCTTAATGACAGACAGAAACATTGCTATAATTGAAAATCAAGAAATGGCATATAAATTATAAATCCAGATGGCACGGTGGGACAGTGGTCAGCAGCCTCACAGCGCCGGGGTCTCAGGTTTAATTTCGGCCTTGGGTGACTGTCTGTGTGGAGTTCGCACATTCTCCCCTGTGTGGGTTTCCTCCGGGTGCTCCAGCATCCTCCCACACTCCAAAGATGTGCAGATTAGGTGGATTGGCCACGCTAAAATTGCCCCTCAGTGTCAAAAAGATGTGCGGGTTAGGTGGGGTTAGGGCATAGGGTGGGGGATTGGACCTCGGTAGGGTGCTCATTCAGAGAGTTGGTACAGACTTAATGGGCCGAATGGCCTCCTTCTGCACTGTAGGGATTCTATGGATTTATATGAATTAATCAATAGTTTCATTGTATCAGTCTTCTCAGTAGAGGATGAAGATAAAATACGATAGGTAAAACGAAAACAGCAAAAGAAATTCAAGGGGAAGCACTGCCTAGGAACATGTTGATGAAGAAAACAATATTATTAAAGATGGACTAAGTTCCGGGACTCTGTGGTTTAAACCCCAGCCGATAAAAATAATGAGTGAGGAAATTGTTGACGCATTAATCTCCTTTCCAAAAACCCCTCATTTCAGGAATTGTTCTCTTCGAATGGAAAATTGCCAATGTCACTGCACTAATCAAAAAATGTAAGGCAGATAAACTCGGAAATTATAGATTGATTAATCTGATGTCTGTGGTGAGGAAGTTACTGGAATTTGTTGCAGAGGTCATAGTGACAGAACATTTAGACAAATATGAGCTGATAAGAGAAAATTACATGGAATTCAAAAGGGAAGTCATATGCAATGAATCTAGTAGAATTTTTGGGGAAGGTAACTAGCATTAGGTCGATTAGGCAGTACCTATGGGTGTCATTTATATAGACTTCTACAAGGTTCTGCAGAATTACTGTCAACAAAAACAAGAGAATATGTTGAAATCAACCTATTGGCTTGGATTGGGAGTTGGGTTGGAGGGAAGAGATTTTATAAAGTGTACAAGAATATGAGAGGTTTAGATAAGGTAGACAAAGAAAAGTGGTTCTCATTCACTGATAATGTGAGTATATGGGGATGCACATTTAGAAATTTGAGCAAAGAATGCAGTTGGAATATGAGGAAGAACCTTTTTATGATAGTGATGGGCTGTGAATCGCTGCCTATGTGGATGGTGGTGATGACCGATGATTTCAGAAGGTTGGTGCGAGGAAATAGAGGTAGCTTTAAGTGATCTATGTTTGTATTGTTTGATATTAGAAATAGGGTATATATTTAAATGAGTTTACTTTAGTGTTTATGGAAAAAAGGTTGTGGAACTAAAACTCGAGTTACATTCATGTTAATCAAAGGTGTTTGCATGTATGAAAATGAAATGAAATTAATGAAAATCGCTTATTGTCACAAGTAGGCTTCAAATGAAGTTACTGTGAAAAGCCCCTAGTCGCCACATTCCGGCGCCTGTTCGGGGAGGCTGGTATGGGAATTGAATCGTGCTGCTGGCCTGCCTTGGTCTACTTTAAAATCCAGCTCTTTAGCCCTGTGCTAAACCAGTAAGGAAAGTTTTGATATCATTTTAAGCTGTGTCTCTATTGTGCTTCGAGGATTTATGGCATGGAAGGTAAACAAGAGCTTGGAGAAAGATTGAGCTGCTGCTTAGCACCAGGGACCACATTTAGGGAAGAAACCTTGGGGTGAATTCTCCACTGGCGGGATTCTCCATTCCGCCAGCAGTGCATCTCCGCCCGAGGATTCCCCAGTGGTGTGGGATGGCCACAATGGAAAATACCAAAGGCCGGCAGCAGGAATGAAGAATCTCGCTGCCAGCGACGGTGCACCATTGAGGAGCACGCAGCTGGGTAGATGGAGAATTCACCCTCTTGTGTTTTTAGTTTAATTGAACCGAATAGCAGAAGGAGCTTAGTATCTAGAGAGATCAGCTCTCTCAGCTCTGCTCGAAGCAGAACAATGGAATAAAAGGCAAGAAAGCAAATCCAAGAAACTGAAGGACAGTTAGTTCCAGAAACTAGAAAATGAAGAGATGTTTCCAGGAAGATTAAAGTAAAATGGAAAACAGGAGCTGGAATTTGAGCAAGGTGTTGTTTGCTGAAGTTAAAGACGGAACTGGAAGGGGCAGACTGGGTGCAATTGGCTGGAGAAAAAACAGATATCGAATGCAATCATAAGGTTGGTGACCTAATTCCAGTCTTTGGAGCAATATCATTCAGTTGGGAACTGAGTACCTGAGAGATTGTGTGTGGAAGCTTGAATGCACGTTGTAATTTAAGAAAAAGGGCTGAAAAGAGAGTTGGAAATCCTGAAGGTGGATCCTTGCTGAAAACAGCTGAGGGAAAGCATTGTTTGTAAGAAGATTCTAAAGCGTATCTTTGGGAATAGTTGAGTTTGGAAACCCTCGTACAACACCATCTGGGAGGAATTTGAGGAGAAATCCACAGATGTCCAATTGGGTAACATCCACCATTTGGTTTAAGAGTGAGGTGTTGTCTGATCACAGTTAGCCTGTTGGGTTACAAGGTCTGTGAGTTTACTGAAAAATTATAGCACAAGATATATTTTGTAACCCACGTTATCTGTATACATTTGTGAAGATAAGTAGGAGTGAAAGAGTATTATATGATGGTCAAATTTTCATGTTTAATTCTTTTTCTGTTGTTTTTTTTTAGAAAGTAAAAGTAATGCTATTTTGAGTCAGTGTTCTGTTCTGGGACTTTCCCATCCAATAGTACCATCAAGTGGGATTATAACAATAAGTACTTGAGGGAAATAAACACCTTTTTCATTCAGGGGATGTGGGTGCCACCGGCTGAGCCAGCATTTATTGCCCATTGTTAATTGCTCGTGAATGGAGTGGTTTACTAGGCCATTTAAGAATCAACCAAATTGCTGTGGATCTGGAGTCACATGTAGACCAGACCAGGTAAAGATGGCAGATTTCCTTCCCTAAAGGACATTAGTGAACCCATTGTTTTTTTACAACAACTGACAATGGTTTCATGGTCATCATTAGACTTTTAATCCCAGATTTTCATTGAATTCAAATTTCACCATTCGAACCCAGGAACCCAGAGCATTATCCTGGGTCTCTGGATTACAAGTCCAGCAACAATACCATTGTGCCATCGCCCTACTCTAAACGTTCAGGTCTATGGGGAGAGAGTAAGGGAATGGGACTGGTTGGATTTCTCTAGCAAGCCAGCAAGGCCTCCTTCAGTGCTGTAATTATTCTATAATTCCATGTATTGTATCGGAGGGAGAGTAGTGATAATATATATGTATAAATTGGCAGGATGCGAATAGTCATGTCCCCCAGGGATCACTACTGAGACCAAAGCTATAGTCATAAATGGCTTAGATGAAGTCTACATATGCTGATGACACAGAGTTAGGTATCACAGTGAGTAGTGAAGATAGAAGCAGAAAATTGTACAGGGTATTGAATAGTTAAGTGAATGGACACATCTGTGCTGATGGAGTTCACTGTGTGTGGTCATCTATTTCAAAAGACAGATAAAAGTACTTTCTAAATGGTGAGAAGGTAGGGACTGTTGATGAGCAAATAGATTTGGGAATCCAAGTGCAAGCAGGTGGATTGATGCAAAAAAATGAAATGACTCATGGAATGTTAGTCTTTTATCTGTAGAGGATTGGAGTACAAAGGGGTAAGATATTCTGTTACCGTTGTACAAAACTCTGGTTTGAAATCATCTGCAATACTACATTGAGTTCCAAACACCAGGAAGGATATATAGGTCAGAATTTTAATTTTAATGAAACTGTCCTGTCTGCAATGGGGGTTCAGCAGTGAGTCACAAATGCAATTGTTGTTAGAGTGAGCTTTGCCATCGCCGTTGAATCAGAGTTTGGACATGATGGTGACCCGCATCTGTCAATGGAAAACATTCTATTTGGAAGGGCTTGGCAGGTGTCAGAATGGCTGAAGCCTGCATTTGTTTGTAGATTTCAGAAAAGGAAAAGAATGAAAGTGAGATGTAGGAAAGCTGTATCTGGTTCTTTGATTCTTCTCTGGAGATGATGCTGGAGGCTGTGAGGGTCCATAGGGAAATGCTGTTTCCCCCTAGATGAGAAGAAGGCAGTCTTGTAGAAGAAGCAGGCATGGCCTCCTGGATACAGTGCTCCAAGGGTTCAATGATCATATAAGGGAAGGAGAGTGGAGTAGTGTCCCAATGCAGGAGCCATTCCTGACATTCTGACTTCCCCAATATACCACTGTACAGCACCCTTCAGACCTCAGGTAGCTCCACACATTCTTCTCTCTCAAGGCACCTTCTCATATCCCCATGTGAACAGCCAACACACACACTTGTCAGACTGTTGTCTCAAATCCACCTCTCAGACTCATCCTTAGCAAATATTGACATTCTATTCTCTCCATACTTTATATTTCTTGCATTGAAAACTCGCTGTTTTCTCTCCTTGCAGGAGAATAAAATGCACAATTCTAGGGAGACACAAGTATGGTGACCCAAAATCCACGGCCACTCTGACTGCAGCAGAAAATGATGCCTTATTCATTGGCAGGGAGGCATATAGGTGGCTGGATTCTCCGTTTTCGGGACTATGTCCAATACTGTCATGAAAACTGGGGTCTTTTACGCCCGGAAGACTGGCGTCAAAAGGCCACAGATTCACAGTCATGCAAGGGGCTGGCAGGCAGTTGTCGTGGAGCTCGCAGCTCCAGCTGCCGATACGGCCCCCACACTTCCGGGTCAGAAGCCGCGTATATGCATGGCACTGCCTCCGCGAAAATAGTGCCCCCGATCGACCGCTCATCTGACCTGGACCGCCCGCACAAAAAAACCACAGTCCCGAATGAGGATTCCCCTGCCCTCTGATCAGCCCACCCCCGACTGTGGCGGCCTCGGACTGGGTCTGCAGCCGCCACGCGAGTTTCCCGAACGGCAGGACCACATTAGAAATACGCCATCGGGAATTCGGCCGGTCGGGAACAGAGAATAGTGTGGCAGGCCTCAGGCAATAGCCTCAGGTGGTGGATACTCGGCAGAGTACGCCGCTTTTCGGAGGGGCGGAGAATCGTGGAACCGGCGCAAGACCCGATTTCATGTGCGATTTTGGGGTCGGGGTGCGGAGAATCCAGCCCACGGTTTGTGGATATGGGTGTTGAAGAGATGGGGTTCTTGCACATAATTAGTGACAGATTAGATATCATACTGGCACATAACAGTCACTTATGTTGGATTGCTGTCACCACTAACTGAAATATGAAGATATGCACAGTGTTAACCTGAAACATTTCCTCATGTCAGTTATAATTCATACCTTTCATATTACATAGGTCCTTAAAGAGTTATGCAGGAGCTGCCACAGGTGGCAGGGAGTCCTCAGAGGAGTGTGTGCAGTGAAGAAGCACTGTCACATCACTCACGTGCACCCTCCACCATACGGATATAATATGGGTGTGTTCTCCAAGCTAGGTTGTCACAGGGTGACGCGTCCATCACATGTGAGATGGAGCAGATGCTGTAGACAGGGAAAGCAGGGGAGAGTTTCTGTCTAAACTCCGTTCAACTGGATACATGAGGCTGCACATGAGGGGGCCAGTTCTGAAGCAGCAACAGGAAATGTATTAGGTTTTGTCAGTATTTCCAGAAGCACTGCATTTCTATAGAAAAAGATGGGAGGAGTCCATTTCTGCCATGAGAGTCATGATACCAATTCCCTGGAACAAATGGCCAACTGCTTGGAGAATCAGATGCAGCAGGCAGCTGAGCACATGCTTATTCTTAACAATGATCTGCACACTCAGTCTGACAGTTTAAGTTTTTTTATTTGTTTGTGGGGCATGGGCGTTGCTGACTGGGCCAACATTTATTACCCACCCCTAATTGCTGTTGAGGGGGCAGTTAAGCGTAAACCACATTGCTGTAGGTCTGGAGTCACATGTAGGCCAGACCAGGTAAGGATGGCAGATTTCCTTCCCTGAAGGACATTAGTGAACCAGATGGGTTTTTACAACAGTCGGCAATGGTTTCATGGTCATCATTAGACATTTTTTTTTTAAATTCCAGATTTTTATTGAATTCAAATTTCACCATCTGCAGTGGCGGGATTTGAACCTGGGTCGCCAGAGCATTACTCTGGATTACCCTTGATTGCCGCCTCCCCTTAAACTTAATAGAATGGAGGAAAATTTCACCTTGGCCTCACTGAAGGACATCAAAATGCTCTCCTGCTCTTGGATACCATGGAAATGTGGGTGGGCCATGGGAGGAAAAACAGAGAAAGTGGACATAGAAGTGCCTTGTTCCAAGGCACTCACATTTCTCTTCCCCTAACCCGCTGCTTTCCCTGAGACAGAATCCCTAATACTGCCTCCTGCCCTGATGATCGCGTATGCTCGTGCACAAGTGCAGGTGGTGTGCACTTTAATGGGGCCCCTCGTAACCCCCAAAATTAAAGGATGTCCACCATGTGCATCTCAGTTGTCAGAGCAGGGGAGTAAGTAATCTTCCTCTTTCTCTGCTGAAGCCACAGGAGTATCAGCATGTTGGAGCAATAGAAAGTGCGAGAGGAAGACTTCTTAATTACACAATTTATTTAGGTATTTAGAACAATGTCAGTGTTGTTATGCATATGAATATTTTCTTGTATACATTGTTGGGTTGTTGTGTTGAACAGTGGTGGTCCTGACAGTGACAGACAATGGATGAAATAACAACGACACATATTTCAAACCGATTACTTGAGTATGCTGGGTTTGAGGACAGGTGTGTCAGATGTCTGGGAAGCCCAGCGAACCATGTGCATATGTTCTGGGCATGTCCGGTGCTGGAAGGGTTCTGGAAGGGGGTGGCAAGGACGGTGTTGAAGGTGGTGGGGTCCAGGGTCAAACCAGGATGGGGGCTTGCGATCTTTGGGGTCGGGGTAGAACCGGGGGTACAGGAGGCTAGGGAGGCCGGAATACTGGCCTTTGCGTCCCTAGTGGCTCGACGAAGGATATTAATTCAATGGAAGGACGCGAGGCCTCCAAGCGTTGAAACTTGGATTAACGATATGGCTAGCTATATTCAGCTAGAAAGGATCAAATTTGCCCTGAGAGGGTCGGTACAGGGATTCTCCAGGCGGTGGCAACCTTTCCTTGACTTTTTAGATCAGAGATAGACATTCGGGGTCGTGGCAGCAGCAACCCGGGGGGGGGGGGGGGGGAGGGGAGAGGGGGGGGGAGGGGAGAGGGGGGGGAGGGGAGGGGAGAGGGGGGGGGGAGGGGAGGGGGGGAGGGGAGGGGGGGGCAGCAATGGTCGTGGGGGGACATGCACGACTGTAACGCGGGCAAGTCTGCTCGCTGCTCATGTCTGAAACTGTAGGCTGCCTTGTTTGTTAAGTTGTTGCTTGGGGGGGGGGAGGACTGGTGCGTGTGAGAGGGCGGGCGAGGGAGGGATATTTGCCTAGAGGGATTGTGTTGTATATAATTTAAAAAATAGCAGGGGTAAATGTTTGTATGGAAAAACTCTTTCAATAAAAATTATTTAAAAAAAAAAAAAGAGTATGCTGGGTTCCTTCTGACTCCTACATCTGCCTAAACATGTCAGAATTTGGGTCCAAGTTATTTCTGTAAGTGTGCCTTCAGGAAAACACTTTAAAACCCAGGGCTTACCTTATTACCTGTGCAACTGAATGTAGGTGAAGGTGATGTTTGCATCCCTTGTTGTCCGTCTGTAAACAATACATTAAAAAAAAAGAATCAAGAGGTTACATGAAAGCTTGGTACAGAGATAGGGTGTGGTCCAAGGACGAAATAATTAGTTTTTGGTGAAGATGCAGATCCTGGAATTTATAAAAGATCCATTAAGCGTGGAATTACTTTTTTCAAGAGAGTGGTTTTAGAATGTTATGGATTGTCTCAGCTGCTGTGATGGAATGTGTCACAGCTGTCAAAATGTGTGCAGACTTTTCAGAGCAGGCTGTTGGATGTGGATTGGGCGGAAGACACCTCATTCTGATGGAAGCTCTAAATGAAAAAAAAAGTTTTATAGTTACAGAACGTCAAACAGGCAGGAAAAAATCCCAAGGAAGAGTAATTATAATAGCATTAAATTAACAGAATGTGGTGGGGATCTGCGTTCTACTGAGCACCAGCTGTCACTTGTTATTTCATGTTTAAGAACTGTTCAATAGTATAATACTTTGAAAGGGTACTGTCAGCATCAAATGATGGGAATTTGCTGCTGCAACTCAGAAATGTTTTGAATCTGTTTATTTTTTGTTACTCCTCGTCTGGCTCAAAGTCAGGTAGCTTTTATTTTTCCACAACTTCCCTTGGGCTTACCTATCTTTAGATCTAATGCCTCAAGGAGGATACAACGATTTTCTTTTATAGTCGGAGGATTGAAAAAAGTGGGAGGGGTTATCCTTATTGAATCGGAATTTGGGCTTGCGATGCTACTTTGGAGATTAATGGTGTAGGGGTGGGAAGGAGCGCCGGCGTATTAATGTGATTCCTTTGAAATACATCTCGTTTTCACTACACCATCAAGATCACCAACAGCCGCCAGCATCAGGACCAGCACCGAACGCCACTATAACAAGCCAGCAGAGGAAGGCAGTGAAACCTGCTCCAAATGTCTCGGACGTACGACTTCTATGTCACTGGGACGTAACTCACCAATCCTCCCCCTATTCTTTGGACCAATAAGGGATTTTATGAAGCAGGTTCCAGACGAGTTGACATGGAGATCACACGCTGGTTTCCTTCACGACTGTTGGACGAGATGCGTGTAAAGCTTCAGAGGATCTCGCGTCATTGTTACCCAGGAATGAATGACCGGAAGCGACCAGGGTGTTAAAGAAGAGACTGGCATGAAAGGCAATCGCTGAACAAATGAAATTGATAGTGCATCTTTCAGCTAAAGACGGCAGATTCACAAATTAAATAGGCAGATTGATTTTTTAAAAAGCAGATTGCAGACCAGAAGCTAACCTGCGACAGTAAATTCCGCCAGGAAATACATTTCAAGTATGGTGAGTCCATTGAAGGGGGGACAAGGCAAATAAGGAAAATTCATTTTATGTTATTGCTGATTAGGTCTGGGTGTGCGTGTGGTTCTTCGAAATTAGGTTGCTCAGCTACGGAGCAGGAACGCAATAATACAAGTTAGCACGAATACACGCAGTTTACGATGCAGTTTAAGCAGAAATGTATGTGGTCGAACAGTCAAAACAATCAGTACATTCGCCAGTGCTATATGTACTGGGTGTTGTTTTCTCCCTTGAAATAGACTTTTCGAGAATGATTTGGATACGAGTTCAGAATACCGCTGTTTCCCTTGTGGACAGTATGAGTAACAGCACGGGTGGAAATTGTAGTTTATTTTGCTGATTACCGGGGGAAAACATGTATCTGCATCCCTTAAGTAATTGCCCAAGAGAAGCAGCATGGTAAGATCCCATAACCGCATGACATTTTTTTATATCTGCTAAGAATATTTAATTGATGTTAGGTTTCCTTTGCATTTTGAATT
The DNA here is from genome assembly GCF_902713615.1 of Scyliorhinus canicula. Taxonomy (NCBI): domain Eukaryota; kingdom Metazoa; phylum Chordata; class Chondrichthyes; order Carcharhiniformes; family Scyliorhinidae; genus Scyliorhinus; species Scyliorhinus canicula. The sequence goes on from NC_052147.1 coordinate 228,208,636, forward strand.
CCTCCTCCTGGGGTTCCTCAATACTGTAGCAGAGACGTACATTATGAAGTGGTTTGCATTTTAAAAGGACTTAATTGACTGATGGAACGATTGGCCTGCCAGTCATTTACACATCAAAAGTAAGCACATAGCATTTCATATTCTCTCCTTTTTTTGGAAGTCAGGCAATAATTGGATTAAATTATTATTAAATCACTGCATGACAATAACCAGTTGCACAGCATCGTATTATTAGAAAAGTGGAAATACGGGGGAGAGGGGCAAAAATTAGTATATTTTTTGAAAATTCAGCAATTGACATCAATAATTGGATGCAATACATGGGGTTTGCGTAGTTTATTTTAAACACCTCTTTGTTTTGTAAACTTGGACAACTTTTTAGCACAGCAGAAAGCAACAACGTATTTTAACAGCAGAAAGAAGCAACAACGTATCTCGTTTTAATCAAGTTAGATAAAGGATATCTACAGTTGACTGTTAACGTAACGGCGCAGCATAACAGTGACTCATTTTGAATATTAAATTACACAATGTGCTGAATGGAATTGGAGCCAGACACGATAAAATAACATTTATGCACGTAGATTAACCGTGGCGCGCTGTGCAGTGGGTGGATTTTAACCGCTTGGCCCTGAAATAAACCAAGTGGTGATTTAAAAAATAATTAAGAATCCCAATAGTTGAGATGATCAACAAATGACATCACGCACACATACACAGACACCACTAACGCATTTGGACAGTTTCCTCGCCAGATTGATGTACCTGATTTTTTTTTTCAAATTATCTCCCCTGTGTAATGACAGTCGGAAAATAGTCTGATTGTAAGTTATTGGGGACGAAAGCTTTGCCTGTGTGAGGGAGGGAGGGAGGGGTGTGTGTTTTGGGGGGAGGGGGTAGCTGCTGAGTCGATGCTGGAGGGATCTGGGCGGGGATGTTGCAGGGAGACGCACCGACTGTGCGATTGAAATGGGGATGCCATCAAACATGGCGACAGCTGCAGTCTGCTGCCCCCTTTCCTGAACAGCCGCCGCTGACCGACGCCTTGTTCGACGCGCGTTGCTTCGCAAACTGTAAGGGGGCGCACCCCAGAAACAACTATATTTATGCAAATAGGATTTAATACTGGTGAACGATATTATTGATGCTTTCCCGTCGCTGACCCCGTGCCGCAGACCGATCAATATTTGTTTTTTTATGTGCTCGGTAACCCGGCGACCATCCTTCTCTCTCTCTCTCTTTTACCTTGGCGGGGCGGACGTTTCGTGACAGGGCAGGGTAAACATCTTTCCCACCAGTGTGGGTGATCCAGGTTGGCAACTTCCAGCCATTTGCGTGTGTGTGTGCGCGTGTATTTAAAGCAGTGAAGCACCGTTGATGGCCGCTCGGATAGTCCCGAATGAGCTGCCTCCGTTGTCCACCATTTGAACGACAGTTGGCAAAATATTTTAACGGTCGGGGTGGCACGCGATTGATGTCAGGTTGCCCCCCCCCCCCCCCCCTTCCAGTGCCGCTGTCAAATTCAGTTGTCTCAAACATGGAAGATGTTTTCTCCTCCCCGCACAGTCTGTAGGTAATGGTTGAATTTTATTTGCTTGCTATTCGCCATATCTGTATTTGGTTTCGTCGTCGGCGTGTGCCCCCCCCTCCCCGCCCTTCAGCAAAATACTCCCAACCAGTTCCCCTGGCACCTGCGCTGTCTCAGAGGTAAAGGGAGATTTGGGCGAATTAACCCCAGCCATTCATGAGGTTCGACATTAATAACATTGGATGTGTATCTCAGACGGCGTGGTCAGGGATCGAATAGATTAGGACGCGGGAACATGCTGTTTGAAGGAGTTTGATATCCTCAGAGTGCGAGTCATTGCCGATTCCTTATAGGTACGTCGAACATTATAATATCCTTCGGAAGCAATTATTCAAGTTAATACGTCTCCTTGCGAAACAAGGAATGAAGCGTTATTTGTTTTCTTAAAACAAGGCGGAGTGCAGCAATGCAAATATGTAAAGTTGGGATCAAATGCAACCGTGCCTTTCTCATCTTTTAGGCCATTAAATATCAGGTGGGATGCTGTGCGTTTTAACGTGTGTGGGGGTGGGTGGGTGATGGATGGTGTTTGACCTCACCGTCTTTTTTTCCCTCTGCTAAGCGAGCATGTGAAGTACCTTTTATTGAATGTCGAGACCATCACATTTTATATGCTATCGTCATCCACGATGAGAGATGCAGCGAGGAAATTCTGGCACCAAGTGGTTCAGCCCTCATAACATGCAGAGGCAGGCGTCAAACAAAACAATGTTAAATTTCAGTCTTTATTTTGGTGTGTGTGGTGGGGGGGGGGGGGGGGGGGGGGAGGAGGAGGAGACGTGTTTCTGGTTTGCATCAACAGGCCACAGTACAGAATATCCACTTGTTAACTAACGTTATTAATGAAGCTAAGAGACAGAAGAATGATTACAAAAATATTTGAATGTCATCAGATATTTATTTATAAGGCTGCAATTCCAGTGATGGCCCATTGAATAGTTAACAGATAATTGCACATCTTTTAGTTCCTTGAAGAGTGGGGCGGTTTTTTTTTTACAAATGGATAGGTGCAGCTTCCTCTTCTGTCTTGGTTTTGTCGGTGCCGTCCGAGTTAAGTTGGAGGCACCAGCATAAAAGATTGGGAAAGGTTAAACTTAAGTTAAGGTCACACATAGATTAGTTTTCCACGATCTGTGTTGGTTTAAAATCATTTTGCCTGAAATTGGCCCCACCCACAAACCTGGCCACACCCCGAGATCGAAATAACGAGGGTGAGCTTCCACCAATTGTAGCCGTTTGAAGAGGCACTTCAAAATTGATTTATTTTAGGATTGAAGGAATTATCAGGAGGTATGTTTTGAAAAGCTTTACATATTTGAAAATATTGAATTTGTGAGGGAATTGACTAGTGCAACCGATTAAACTGAAATGATGTAGCATAGTTTTCTTTGAAGTTATTTTTAGCCATTTAAAACCAGATTAGTCACCGGGAGAGGACTCCACACTTAGTAAAATTGCTTTTTGAAACAAAATCAATTGTTTTAATAACAATATGCTAGTTGACCACTCTTACGTCAATGAATATTCTTTAATGCAGCAAAAATATTATACTCTGTTTGACTGTATGGTTAATGTAGAGAAAAAAATTGTGGTTGTAACTCATTTTAGCAGAAACCTGAATAGTAGCCCATTCAAAAGAATTTCAAGTGCAATTTGCACCCAGGTTTCTAAATGTGTCCAAAGCAGGAATTTATTCCCCAGCTGACTAGTTGAAACAACATTTACTGGTCATAAGCCAGTAAATGATGTCTTCATAGCAAAGTGGTCCAAGAAGCAAGTGTAAGTGTGGAGCTGTCAGGTAATTAAGTCGATAATTTGGGTGAAAGTCATAGACCTCCCTTCCTAAAGGCATCGCATGGCCCACAGCAGTTCAAGAAGGCAGCTCACAATGACCTTCTCAAGGGCAATTACAGATGGGCAATAAATACTAGCCTCGGCGGTGATGCCCAGACTCCGAATTTTTTTTAAAAAGGTACTTTTCTGAGTAAATTAGCACTGCACACTACTTACTTCATTTGGATTTCTATGTGTATTTTATTTGGGAAACAATTTTCTTTTTACCTATTTCCAGCAAGAATGTTGTTTAGAAGGGGGTTGGGTGTGCAGTAAGAGGCTTGATGTTGATGAAGCTGTCACGCAACACTGCACCTGCCATAGTGTTCAAGGACAGTGAGAATGATGGAGGAAGTCAGACCAATAAAGTGTCATCGATAAGAATATGGTGGGAATGTGAGTGCAGAGAATGTCGGGAAAAGAGGGATAGTACAAGAGAGACCTGGACAGTGTTCTCATTAAATATTTCTTGCAGAATAACATAACCGTGTATATCAAGATAATTAAAATAATCCGGAAGAATTATGTCATTGCTCATAATGTTGCAACATTTAAAAAAATCAACAACGAATGCATTACATTTATTCAGGATAGGCAAAATATTCTTAAATTGTAAAACACTTGAAATATCCTGCAAAATGATCTGATCTTTCGTGATATAAAATATATGCTTGGTTAACACATTTAAATTAAAGATATTTGTATACTTTAGAATTCTTACGTACAACATTAGTGAATTTCTTCAATTTGTGTGCATGTTTTTGTTACTTGTGGTATGAGAATCAATTCAGTTCCTCTTGAAAATTAATTGCTGCAACCATTGAATTTGTTTGAATATATGAAAGACTCTTCACAGTCTGCCTTAATAGATGCTCTGTTTGATTTGACTGTGTGTAAGTTGCGAATGCACTTAATCTAAAAATAGATAAGCACTTGCCGATAAGATAGAAATCAGATACAATTTTGTAAATTATAGCCAGTACTAACTAAGCTTACCTTAAATGCAATAAAACAAAATGTTTCCCAAGAATATGGCTTCTTTGGTGTATTTGGGCTCAAAACTGGAAAGGGCAGATAACCATCAAGTGCTAAATTGGCAAATATAAAACAAAACATTTCTAACTACATGCAGTGAGAATATATGAAGGATTTTCATACATAATGGAATTAAACTCTCAAGTTCCTTTGGGGAGTTCCTTTGGAGAATGCCGAAATATAGGGTCCATATTGTTTGTTACATTCAAATAATAAACACAGTTGATGTATGTTTTTTTGTCCTTTTAAGTGAACATTGATGCATTGCAGAAATATATCTATTCCAATTACAGGGAAAATACCTTGTGTCAAGGTAAAATGTATATGATAATTACATTTCTTGATGAAGAGCATCCTCAGTTACACTTTTGCAATGCTTGTATTTAGTTTTAAAGATATAACCTAATTTCTAAGTAGAGAGAATTTGATGCATGAGCTTGTGATTATGTGTGCACATGGAGCAATATTTTTAATTTAAATATTGACAGATTGAATCAGTATTCAGGAAAGTATTTCTATGATGAAATACAATTCTATCTTAGTTTGTAAAGAGCTTAAATTGGATGTAACATTGTGATGAGATAATATACACATTGACCATAAACATGCATTTATAACCTGTGTTATACATCTGGGCCTACTTTGGCATTTATAGCAGCCATACAAGATTTAATGATAACCATGTTCACATGCAGTCATTCAGGTTGATGGTTTTGAGACTTGATCACCATTATAGTTCAGCAATATGAGAGAAGGAAGCGCTTAATTATCAGAAAGTAACTAACAAAATGTTGAACAGTTGGAGATTTCTTTAGTTTTTGAAGTAAACAATACTTTTTGTAATTATAAATACATTCCAGTGGGGGGAAAAAGTATATGACTGAGAAATCTTAAACTGAGAAGTAAATTGTACTTTTTGTGTTTATAATATAAACTCTGGAGAGCAGTTGGTGGCAATTTCACTTTTCTTTTATAATATAAACTACTAATGGTGAATAGTTCCTTGACTTTCCCAGCTGAAGTGTTTTATTTTATTTGGCTAACTTAAAGAAAACTATGTAGATGAAATTAATCTTCAGTTAGGTTAAAAAAGTCTAAAAGAGTCTGCGACGGTACTGCAGGTGGTATGTGTGTCTGTGGAAAAATATGTCTGTGGGAAAAGAAATGTCCGTGGAGAAAAAATAAGAGTATCTTGTATGCAGCATACTAATCCTTGTTAAATTATTTTTGCAATTGTTTTCTGTATTATATTAATCCCTGCAATTAAATAGTGTGGCCAGAGGTGGACTTCCTGTGAAGCTCAGTACAGCAGCTTACCTTAAATGCCTCAACCAGTTTGGGTGGGTGGGGGGGTGGGGGGGGGGGGGGGGGGGGGGGGCATACGATGAGGTGACTGTTGTGGTGGGAACACCCTGGGAACATCAACTGGAACCTTGTAGCTCTAAATTTGCCCAAGGTAGGCTCAATAAGTAGGCAATGCAGAACAACATCGGCTCTGATTGGTGGACTCCCCTTCAGAGAGGGAAAACAGTTTGCTAAATGGTGAGAGGTGGTGGAGACTTAGAGCAGTTCAGACACAGGTCGCCTGAATTTGTGTGAAGTTTCTGAACTTTAATTCAATAAAAATGCAAAGCAGAAGCCAGATTTCTGACATTCGGTCTGGCGGGCAGCCTGAAGCAAAAGTGAGGTTGCTAACCTCGCATCAGGGTACAAGCCTGAAAAGTCTTCAGTGAGGTGAGGAGAAGGTGGTGCTGGCCAACAGCAGTCGAGGAGAGCAGTGGGGTGACTCTTGACCTCCAGGCCAGGGCTGAGAAAGGTGAATGGGCAACCAACCAAAAGGATAGCCAGGAGCACATGCAATTGTCGAGGCTTGAGGCCTGGCCACTCGAATGAGAGCCAAGAGGTGAGCAGAGCAGCGGTCAGGAGATGCGAAGAAGGCTAGGCAAGTGGCGGCATTGTGTTTTGGGGAATTAGGGAGCAGCGGCCAGCAGGAGCAGGGCGACTTGACCAGAGGCCAGCCATACAGAACTGAAAGTGAGAGGGCTGGGCTGGGCAGCAACCTGACTGGACAGTGAGGGTGATGGAGATTAGAGGCTAGGCCAGATGCCCGTAGCTGCAGAAGCGCACAGTCATCGAGGCTTGAGGCCTGGCCACCTGAGCGAGAGGTGAGCAGAACAGCAGTTGGGAGGTGCAATGAAGGCCAGTATAGAGTCGTGTCTTGTGGAATCGGGGAGCAGCGGGATAAGGCAACTTGACCAGAGACCAGCCAGGGAGAGCTGGGAGTGAGTGGGCTGGGCAACAACCAATATCTTCCTTCTTCTTAACCTCGAGCACAAGACAGCCTTCTGAAATTGTCTTGTGACAGTGCTTTAAAGCTGGATTTCTCTCAGAACTACCTGACTGACATTTGGCTTAAAGTTGCCTCGGAATGTCAGACCTGCCCCACAAGGCAATAAAGTTTCAGATGCCTTTTCCTACAACCTACCTTTGCAAAACTGGATTTTCAAGACTTGTCGCATTGAAGACCAAATATCGGAATAAACTTAACATTGAACCAAATCTCCAATGGAGACTCGTATCTGGAACCTGACATCCAGCGTTTGATGTCTGTGAAATAACATCAGCCATCTCGTTAAGGGATAAGCATTACTTTTTCCACTGGTAGGCCTATTTCGGGTAAATGTGCTATGACGAGTGCAATGTATTTGTGAGTGTGCATCATAAACTATTAGAAATAGCTGCTTTTTTAATAGATCTCTTGATAAGTTCATCTCCCATCAGCCAAAAGGCTCTGCAAAAAATAATGTTTAAACCGGCTTGCGAATGGTCTGCAAAAGCTTTTGATGATGATCAGTGGTCCCCATAAAATAAAAGGTTGTGAACCACTGGTCTAAAAGGAAAATACTTTTCATTTTCAAAATTGTCTCAGATATTTAGCTGAACTGAGGAATGCCAAAATATCAAGATGTTATGACACTTAAGAATTTAAATTTCCATGACTTAAGAAAATAAGATCCTGCAAAAGTATTTGAGGTTTTATTGTAGAGGTATATTGATATTAGTTGGTTAATTGCTGCGTGCAATGCATGTTTTGAATATGCTTGCATTAATAAACATTATACAATGTATACATTATTAACTAAATGGCTTGCAATTATACATTCAGGAAGCAGTATCTAATGTAGAACGCTACAGTCATGGGCTGCCAGGAGGTGCATCAATATCATTAAATTGGCAATGTTCTTCTGGTTTCAGGAATATACAGGTTTCACATGGTTAGGTTAAAGGCTTAGGAGACTGCCCCTTTTAAATGTATTATCAGAATATTGGTCATTTTCACAAGGCTGCATTTATTGCCTGTTCCTGGAGGCAGTAGTGGGCCCTTTCCTTGAAGTACTGCAGTTCTTCTGCTGATGTTGCTTTTATGATGGTGGTTAGTCAGGAGTTCCAGAATGATATGTGTTATTTTTAAAGAGCAAAATTATCCAAAAACTATATTCTTTAAAAATATAGTTCTGAAGTTTTTGTGCCTATCAGTGTAATCAAAATCTACATTGAGTGATGCAAGATTTATCCGCCAGTGTTTACACTTTCTATCAAGCACTTTGTATCAATATCAAGCATTCCTGGATTAGATATCTTCCTTTTGGGTTATCTGCCTGAAGGCAGGTCCTTGACATTTATTCAATGAATCACATCTAAGTGTTGTGATCTAAAAAAAAAACTATGGGTAGGGTGAGGAGGCAGGCCCTGAGTCCCCAGAACAGAGATGAAACTCTGTGATGTTGCTGTTAATCTAAACACAGGAAATAGGCGCAGGAGTAGCCTGTGTGACCAGTCATGCCTATTCCACCAGTCAGTCTGAACAAGGTTAATCTTGGCTTAAATTCCACTTTCTCACCCATTCCCTAGATCTCTTAATTCCTTGAGAGACCAAAAATCTGTCTATCTAAATGTTAAATATATTCAAAGATGGAGAATCCAGAATCCTCTTGGGTAGAGAACTCCAAAATACATTGACATAATTTCCCCTTATCTTAATCTTAAATGATCAATTCCTTATCCTGAGACTGGGTTTTGGATTCCCTGAGCAGTGAAAACAATCTCTCAGCATCTACCTATCAAAAATATGTAGGCTTCAATGAGATCGCCACTCACTCTTCTAAACTCCACAGAACGCTACAGTCATGGGCTGCCAGGAGGTGCAGGAGGCCTAATTTACTCAGCCTTTCATCATAGGGGCTGGTTTAGCTCCCTCAGCTAAATCTCTGGCTTTTAAAGCAGACCAAGCAGGCCAGCAGCACGGTTCGATTCCTGGACCAGCCTCCCCGGACAGGTGCCGGAATGTGGTGACTAGGGGCTTTTCACAGTAACTTCATTGAAGCCTACTCGTGACAATAAGCGATTTTCATTTCATTTCATTTTCATAGGAAACTCCCCCATCCCAGGGCCCAATGTAGTGAACTTTGCTGGACTGATTCCAACGAAAGTATAATCTGATCCACATGCTAGCCATCGTGCCAACTGACCTAATTGGCTCCCCAGATTCGATGTAACACGAGTCAAATTCAGGGCAGGTACACAGCTTTAACAATGTGTCTCAATACTGACCACAGAGATGCTCTCCTATGGATTTCTGAGCAGGCAGTTTTATGATGTGCATTTTTGTCTAGATCAAGCATTCCAATTTCTGAGATGATTGTAGAAAAAGTACTAGTCATGTAATTTTTATTTTATAGTATGTATCAACACTTGATATCTGACAGTTTATGAATGATTTTGGAGTTTCACGGGTCATTTAATTGATTCATTTGATTCATTGATTTATTGTCATATGTTCCGAAGTACAGTGAAAAGTATTTTTCTGCGGCCAAGGGAACGTTCACAGTAGGTTCACAGTAGACAAAAAGAATAATCGACAAAGTACATAGACGAATAGTGATTGGTTACAATGTGGAACAAGGGCCAAACAAAGCCAATACATGAGCAAGAGCAGCATAGGTCGTCGTGAATAGTGTTCTTGCAGGGAACAGATCACTCCAAGGGAGATTCGTTGAGTGTAGTAGCTGTGGGGAAGAAGTTGTTCCTATGTCTGGGTGTGCGGGTCTTCAATCTTCAGTATCTTCTGCCTGATGGAAGGGTCTGGAAGAGGGCAAAGCCTGGGTGGGAGGGATCTCTGACGATGCTGTTTGCCTTCCTGAGGCAGCGGGAGATGTAGACAGAATCAATGGGAGGGTGGCAAGCTTGTGTAATACGATGGCTGAGTTCAGCACACTCTGCAGTTTCTTGCAATCTTGGGCCAAGCAATTGCCATACCAAGCTGTGATGCAGCTGGATAGGATGATCTCAATCGCACATCTGTAGAAGTTTGTGAGAGTCTATGCAGACATGCCAATTTCTTAAGCTTCCGTAGGAAGCAGAGATGTTGTTGGGCTTTCTTGACTGTTGCATCAACGTGAGTGGACAAGGACAGACTGTTGGTGATGGTGACCCCCCCAGGAACTTGAAGCTATCGACCATCTCCACTTCGGAGCCATTGATGTGGACGGGTGTGTATGTATCATGCTATGCTTCCTGAAGCCGATGATCAGTTCCTTGGTTTTGCTGACATTTAGAGAGAAGATGGTTTCGGTACACCATGCAACCAAGTGATCTATCGCCCTTCTGTAGTCTGATTCGTCGTTGTTTAAGATACGACAACCCATCACAGTCGTATCATCTGCAAACTTATAGATCGAATTGGAATTAAATCTTTTCAGATGGTCATGTGTGTACAGGGAATATAGTAGGGGACTGAGCACACATCCTTACGGAGCCACAGTGTTGTGTGATTATTCCTACTTGTGGCTTACAAACAGCAACCCAAGCGTGCTGAGCCGGTCAAGAAAACAGTGCAGTGCTGGTTTGAGGCATCAGAGGGTATCCTCCGCAACTGTTTGAAGTCTGAGGACTAGTCCGCGGTAGCGAGCCTGGAAGAGTGCGTAACGACAGTTACAGATTTAATCAGTGTGTTGTGACTGTGTACCAAAGAAGACAATACGGGTGTTCCCCAATCGGAAACGCTGGCTTAATCGAAAGGTTCGTTCCCTGCTAAAGTCCTGACAGAAGCTTGCAGGTTTGATGATCCTGACCTATGTGTACGACGTGTGTAAAGCCATCAGGGTCGCTAAAGATCAAACTAGAGTCCCAGGCCAACGACACAAACCCATGATGTCTATGGCAGGGCTTACACGAGATTAAGGGCTACAAAGAAAGACCAGGTGGAATATCTGGGGCTGGAGCATCGCTCCCCGATGAACTGAACGAGTTCTATGCCTGCTTTGAACAGACAGCCAATACATCAGCGTCACCCGTCCCCACAGCCCTGAACACACCCATACCAATGATTACAGCCTCAAACATAAGAGCTGCCTTCTTGAAAGTGAACCCACAGAAAGCGACAGGCCCCGACAGAGTTCCTGGGTGAGCACTCAGATTCTGCGCAGACCAGCTGGTGAGTGCACTCACGTACATCTTCAACTCCTCACTTATCCGCTCCGAGGTTCCCACCTCCTTCAAGAAGACCACGATAATACCAGTACCAAAGAAGAACAAAGTAGCGTGCCTCAATGACTACCGACCAGTGGCCCTGAACTTTGTTATCATAAAATGCTTTGAGTGGCTAGTCACGAGACGGATCAATGCCAGCCTCCCAAGAAGGGGGCAGCATGGTAGCATGGTGGTTAGCATAAATGCTTCACAGCTCCAGGGTCCCAGGTTCGATTCCCGGCTGGGTCACTGTCTGTGTGGAGTCTGCACGTCCTCCCCATGTGTGCGTGGGTTTCCTCCGGGTGCTCCGGTTTCCTCCCACAGTCCAAAGATGTGCGGGTTAGGTGGATTGGCCATGCTAAATTGGCCGTAGTGTCCTAAAAAGTAAGGTTAAGGGGGAGGGGTTGTTGGGTTACGGGTATAGGGTGGATACGTGGGTTTGAGTAGGGTGATCATTGCTCGGCACAACATTGAGGGCCGAAGGGCCTGTTCTGTGCTGTACTGTTCTAAGTCTAAGTCTAAGGTCTCGATCCATTGCAGTTCGCCTATTGCTGCAACCGGTCCACAGCAGATGCTATCTCCCTTGCCCTACAATAAACACTCAAACACCTCAACAAAAAGGACATCTACGTCAGACTGATGTTCATAGACCACAGCTGCGCCTTCAACACAATTATCCCACCAAGACTAATAACCAAACTCTGCAATCTTGGACTTGACCCCTGCTGAGCAGCTGGATCCTGGACTTCCTCACCAACAAACTGCAATCTGTCAGGATAGGTAACAGCACATCCTCCACAACTCTTCCAGGCTCGCTACCGCGGACTAGTCCTCAGACTTCAAACAGTTGCGGAGGATACCCTCTGATGCCTCAAACCAGCACTGCACTGTTTTCTTGACCGGCTCAGCACGCTTGGGTTGCTGTTTGCTGTTTGTAAGCCACAAGTAGGAATACAGACTTGTGGTTGGATTTGCCAAAGTGTGGTCGGGGAATGGAGCGTTGGTACTTTGATGCTTGTGTAGCAGTGATCCAGGGTGTTTGCATCTCTGCTGGGGCAGGCGATATGTTGATGGAGTTTAGGTAGACCTTACTGAGGTTGGCCTTGTTGACGTCTCCAGCCACAATTGTCCGGGCTTCAGGGTGATTTGTTTCTTGGTTGTTGATGCTGGAGTGTAGTTTGTCATATGCTTTCTTCACCTCCGCCTGGTGCGGGATGTAGACTGCTGAGATTAGTACAGAGGTGAATTCACATGGGAACTAGAAAGGACGACACTTCACCATCAGGTATTCTAGGTCTGGGGAGCAGTGGCATGCTAGGAACACCACATCTGAGAACCAGGAGGTGTTGATGAGGAGGAAAACACTCCCACTCTTTGACTTGCCTGAGGCCATCGTGCGGTCCATCCGATGGATCGAGAAGCCTACGGGTTGGATGGTGCAGTGCGGTTTGACCAGAGTAAGCCATGTTGAAGCAGAGCACACAGCACTATTTACTTCCATCGTATTGAACTGTATAAAATCTTTGGAGGGATCTAGTTATACCCATGCTGGTCTGTACAGCTGGTAGTATGAAAATTCATTCGAGAATATTTCATAGTGGGAAACCTTTTTATAAAAGTGGAATTTTTTGTTCAAGTACAATTCATGAGAACATTGTAACTTTATTTTATTTTCAAGTCAATATTTCTGACTTGTGGGTTAATTAATTCAAAAGTTTTAACAGTATATTTAAATATTTTAATCTTTATTGTCACAAGTAGGCTTACATTAACACTGCAATGAAGTTACTGTGAAAAGCCCCTAGTCGCCACGTTCTGGCGCCTGTTCGGGTACACAGGGAGAATTCAGAATGTCCAATTAACCTAATAGCATGTCTTTTGGGACTTGTGGGAGGAAACCGGAGAGCTTGGAGGAAACCCACGCATTCACGGCGAGAACGTGCAAACTCCGCACAGATAGTGACCCCGGCCAGGATTGAACCTGGAACCCTGGCGCTGTGAAGCCATAGTGCTAACCACTATGCTACCGTGTAGCAGATTATATGGCATAATTGGTGATTTTCTTTTTTAAAATGTACTTTCTGCTTACCAATATATAAGGTTGGCAGTGTCTTGCTTCATTATTTTATTGACTTAATTACATTTTATACCTCAGTGTCAAGATGGCAGAAATTGAGTACACGAAAAAAGTCGCCAATTTGGAAAAGATAGTTCTGAATGTCAAATCTAAGCCAAAAAGTATAAGGCAAGAAAAATGTTTGATGATAAATGTTCTGGTATGGATTAAAATGTAGAAATATCGTTTTTAACCATCTGATGTGTTCCATTGAGACCAAGTGTATTACACAATAAGAATAAAATAATAAAAATATGGGTACAAGTGCTGTCTAAATAAATTACCAATTTTAAGAAAACTCTAATAGCAAGAAAACAAAATTGATAGAAGATAGGAAATTGTTTCCTGGTGCACTTTCATATATCAGCTTCTGATGTCTTGGCGCTTGAAAATTTACCAATTGAAAGTTTGCGATTCAGACAGAAGATATTAATTGAAGTTCACCTTGTGGTGAAAGGACCTTTAAGTGCTAATTATCGATGAGCTTGTGAAAGACAGATAGAGGCACTACTCAAAAAGATTACAATCTCTTAGGAACATAACTCGGGGCGGATATGCCTAAGATTTTCTGGGACACAGAAAGACAAAGAAAAGTTATATAATGTGGTAACATAAATCTCTAAGTTATTATGATTAAACGTAGAAAAATAAAGTGTCAGAATACATAATAAATATCACCATCATATATTGTAGAAATCGATAGTAAGTGATGGTCATTCTAGTTTTTGCAATTCTATTTACTGCAGTACAAAATGAATTTACGAGGAAGACCAAAGGGCAAAAAACGTTCGTGGGAGTTGTGTACAGACCGCCAAACAGTAGTTGTGAGGTTGGGGATGGCTGAGGAAATTGGAGATGGTACAGCAGTTATTATGGGTGGCTTCAATCTGCATATTGATTGGGCTAATCAAACTGGTAGTAATGCAATGGGGGAGGATTTCCTGGAATGTATAAAACCAACTAGAGAACAAGCCACCCTAGACTGGGTATTGTGCAATGAGAGGATTAATTAGCAATGTTGTGGTGCGAGATCCTTTTAGGAAGAATACGGTATAATACGTCATTAAGTCCTGAGCTTAAAAAAAACTAACTTTGATAGTGTGCGATGTGTATTGGCTCAGATAAGCTTGCAACGGATACTCAATGACGGTGGATAGGCAATGGCAGAAATTTAAAGAGCACATGGATGAACTTCAACAATTATATATCCTTGTCTGGCATAAGAGTGGGACTGGGAAGGTGGCTCAACCATGGCTAACCGGAGAAATGGGGGATCGTGTTAAAGCCAAAGAAGAGGTATATAAATTGGCCAGAAAAAACAGCAAGACTGAGGACTGGGAGAAGTTTAAAATTCAGCAGCAGAGGACAACGGGTTTAATTCAGAAGGGCAAAATAGAATACGAAAGTAAGCTTGCAGAAACATAAAAACTGACTGCAAAAGCAACCACCATCACAGACTTCATCAGTAAGTTTGTCGAGGACTGTGTACCAAAGAAGATGATCCGTTCCCCAATCGGAAACTGGCTCAACCAAAGTGTTTATTCCCTGCTGAAATTCTGGATGGAGGCGTTCAAGTCTGACGACCCTGAACCACATAGGAAATCCAGGTACGATGTACGGAAAGCCATCAGGAAGTCTGGTACAACGTACGGAAAGCCATCAGGAACGCCAAAAGACAATACCGCATCCCAGGCCAATGACACAAACCCACGACGTCTACGGCAGGGCTCAGACGAGATCACAGGCTATAAAGCAAGGCCAGGCGGAATATCTGGGGCTGGAGCATCCATCCCCGATGAACTGAACAAGTTCAATGCCCATTTTGAACAGTCAGCCAATACATCAATGCCACCCACCCCAACAGCCCTGGACACACTCATGACCACTATTACAGCCTCAGAAGTAAGCTGCCTTCTTGAAAGTGAACTGTTGGAAAGCGACGGGCCCCGACGGAGTCATTGGGCGAGCACTCCAAGCCTGTGTAGACCAGCAGGCGAGTGTATTCACAGACATCTTCAACATCTCACTCCATGTTCCAAGGTCCCCACCTCCTTCAAGAAGACCACCATAGTACCAGTACCGAAGAAGAACAAGGTAACCTGCTTCAATGACTACATAACCCTGATGTCTGTTAACGTGCAATGCTTCGAGCAGCTAGTCATGAGACGGATCAATGCCAGCCTCCCAAGACCGACTCGATCCATTACAGTTCGCCTATCACCACAACCGGTCCACAGCAATTGCTATCTCCCTGGCTCTACAATCAATACTCGAACACCTCGGAAAAAAAGGACACCTATGTGAGACTGCTGATCACAGACTGCAGCTCTACCTTCAATACCATTATCCCAACAAGGCTTATAACTCTGCAATCTTGGACTTGACCCTTTCCTGTGCAGCTGGATCCTTGACTTCCTCACCAACAGACCGTAATGTGTCAGGGTAGGCAACAGCACCTCCACAATAGTACTCAACACCGGGGCCCCCCAAAGATGTGTGCTCAGTCCTCTACTGTACTCCCTATACACACACGAATATGTGGCAAGATTTAACTCCAACTCAATCCGTACATTTACGGATGATACGACTGTGGGTCGTATCTCAAGCAACAACGAGTCAGACTACAAAAGGGAGATAGATCACTTGGTTGCATGGTCTACCAAAAACAACCTCTCTCTAAATGTCGGAAAGACCAAGGAACTGATCATCGACTTTAGGAAGCATAGCAAAACCCCCCACCGTCTGCATCAATGGCTCCTAAGTGGAGATGGTCAATAGCTTTACGTTCCTAGGTGTCATCATCACCAACAGTCTGTCCTGGCCCACTCATGTTGATGCAGTCAAAGAAAGGCCAACAACCTCTCAACTTCCGACGGAAGCTAAAGAAATTTGGCATGTCTGCATCGACTCTCTCAAACTTCTACAGATGTGCCATGGAGTGCATCCTATCCAACTGCATCACAGCTTGGGATGGCAACTGCTCGGCCGAAGATCACAAGGAACTGCAGAGTGTGGTGAACTCAGCCCAACGCATCACACAAGCTTGCCACCCTCACATTGATTCTGTATACACCTCCCGCTGCCTCAGGAAGGCAGACAGCATTATCAGAGACCCCTCCCACTCAGGCGTTGCCTTTTTCCAGACTACTTCCATCAGGCAGAACATACAGAAGTCTGAAGACCCACACATCCAGACATAGGAACAACTTTTCCCCACAGCTACTAGACTCCTCAACGACTCCCCCTCGGACTGATCTGATCTGTTCTCTGTAAGAACACTATTCACGATGACCTATGCGGTTCTTGCTCATATATTTGTTTTGTTTGGCCCCATGTTCCGCATAACCACTGTCGACGTACCACTTGTCAATGTACTCTTTCGATTATTCTTTTTTTGTCGACTGTGTATGTGGAATGTACGTTCCCTTGGCCACAGGAAACATTTTTCACTGTACTTCGGTACATATGACAATAAATCAAATCAAACATAGATATGTGAAGAGAGGAAGACTGGTGAAGAAAAATGTAGGTCCCTTACAGTTAGAATCAGGTGAATTTATAATAGGCAACAAAGATATAGCAGACCAGTTGAATAAATACTTAGATCTGAATTCACTAAGGAGGATACAAATAACCTTCTAAAAATAATAGGGGACAGAGGTTCTAGCATGAAGGAGGAACTGAAATAAATCCTTATTCGTCAGGAAATTGTATTGGAGAAGTTGATGGAATTAAAACCCAATATGTCCTCGGGGCCTGCATCCCAGAGTACTTCAGGAAGTGGCCCTAGAAATAGTGGACACATTGGTGATCATTTTCCTGCATTCTATGGACTTTTGAAGAGTACCAATGGATTGGAGGGTAGCTAATGTCACCCCGCTTTTTAAAAAAGGAGGGAGAGAGAAAACTGGGAATTTTAGACCGGTTAGTCTGGCATCGGTGGTGGGGAAAATGCTGGAGCCGATTTGGAAAGTGGGAACAGGATCGGTCTAAGCAAGCATGGATTCACTAAAGGGAAATCGTGCTTGACAAATCTTCTGGAATCTTTAAGGATGTGACCTGTAGAATGGACAAGGGTGAAGCAGTGGATGTTGTGTATCTGGACTTTCAAAATGCTTTTGACCAGGTCCCACACAAGAGGTTAGTGCGCAAAATTAGAGCTCATGGTATTGGGAATAATGTATTGACGTGGATAGAGAATTGGTTGGCAGACAGGAAGCAGAGAGTGGGATTAAACAGGTCCTTTTCAGAGTGGCAGGCAGTGACTAGTGGGGTTCTGCAAGGTTCAGTGCTGAGACCCCAATTGTTTACAATGATTTGAACAAAGGAATTGCATGTAATGTCTTCAAATTTGCAGACGACACTAAGCCGGGTGGCAGTGTGGGCTGTGAGGAGGATGCAAAGAGGCTGTGGGGTGACTTGGACAGGCTGGCCGAGTGGGCAAATACTTGGCAAATGCAATATAATGTGGGTAAATGTGAAGTTAATCATTTTGGTGGAAAAAACAGGAAGGCAGATTATTATGTGAATGGTGGCAGTTTAGGAAAAGGGGAAGTACAATAAGATTTGGATGTCATGATGGAACAGTCGATGAAGATTGGCATGCAGGTACAGTAGGCGCTGAGGAAAGGAAATGGCATGCTGTCTTACATAGTGAGAGGATTTGAGTATAGGAGTAGGGATGTCTTGCTACAGTTATACAGGGGGTGAGGTCACACCTTGAGTATTGTGTGCAGTTTTCGTCTTAGTTTGAGGAAGGACATTCTTGCTATTGGGGATGTTCAGCGAAGGTTCACCAGACTAATTCCCGGGATGGCAAAACTGACATATGAAGAAAGACTGGATCGAATGGGTTTGTAACTCACTGGAGTTTAGAAGGATGAGAGGGAATCTCATAGAAAGATACAAAATCCTGATGGGACTGGACAGGCTAGACACAGGAAGAATGTTCTCTTTGTTCGGGATGTCCAGAACTAGGGGTGACATTCTTAGAATAAGGAGTTCGGCCATTCAGGACTGAGATGAGGAAGAACGTCTTCTTCTCTCAGAGAGTGTGAACTTGTGGAATTCTCCACCACAGAAAGCTGCTGGGGCCAGTTGGTTGGACATATTCAAGAGGGAGCTGGATGTGGCCCTTGTGGCTAAAGGGATCAAGGGCATGGAGAGAAATCTGGGGCGGGATTCTCCCCTACCTGGCGGGGCGGGTGGTCCCAGCGTAGGGGAGTGGCGCCAACCACTCCGGCTAGGCCCGCGGCGGAGCAGTTGGCACCACGCCGACTGGCACCAAAACTGGCACTAGCGGCCTTTCAGGTCTGCCGTCCGGGGCTGGCTGAAAGGCCTTCGCCGGTTCGCGCATGCGTGCTGGGGGATTCTCTTCTGCCTCCGCCATGGTGGAGGCCGTGGCGGCGGCGGATGAGAAAAAGTGCCCCCACGGCACTGGCCTGCCCGCCGATCGGTGGGCACCGATCGCGGGCCTGGCCACCGCGGGGGCACCCCCCGGGGTCCGATCGCCCTGCGCCCCCCCCCCCCCCCCAGGACCCTGGGGTCTCGCTCGCGCCACCGATCCCGCCGCCACCAGAGGTGGTTCAAACCTCGGCGACGGGACTTCGGCCCATCGCGGGCCGGAGAATCGCCGCAGGGGCCTCACCGATCGGCGCGAACGTCACGCCGATTGGCAGGGCATGATTCCCGCCCCCGCCAATTCCTGGGTGGCGGAGAATTGCTGCCACGGCGGAGATGGGATTTTCGGCGACCCCAGGCAATTCTCCGACCCTGCTGGGGTTCGGACAATTTCGCCCCTGGAGTGAGGTACTGAATTTGCATGATCATATTGAATGGTGGTGCAGGATCAAAGGGCCGAAGGCCTACTTTTGCACCTATTTTCTATGTTCCTAATGAACACTTTTTATTTTTAATGGTGATGCAACATTCAGCTCAAAATTCTTGTTACTTAATTGATGTACGTCATTTGTGGGATATGGGCATCAGCAAATCTGGTATTTACTTCCCATCCCTGATTGCAGGTGATGGTGTTACCGCAATGCTGTTCAGTCGGGAATTTCAGAATTTTGATACAGCCGCGGTGAACAAACAACAATGTCCAGATCACGATGGTGTACGACTTGGCAGTGATGTTGTTCCAATGCACCTGATGGATTTGTCCTTCTAGATCTGGAGTGTCAAGCTTATGGATCTGTGGTAGTATGACTAGGGGTATTACGGTACCTTAGAAGTGAGCTGCCATTGGTGCAGAGGATTCGCTGCCCATTGACTGAGAGGTAGGTAGCTCCGCCTACAAGGCGGGATACAAGAACCCGTGTTCCCCGGCAGTCGGTCATTCTTCTGTACGTCTGCTGCCGGGCACACATCTTGTGCATTAAAGCCTTTGTTTGGATCACTACGCAGGAACCACTACACAGGTTGAGCAGGACATCAGAGGCGTCCACTCGACTGATTGAATCGATGTGACCTACGGGTGGACCTCTGCCTGCGGATGGACTCTTGTGATGTTCTTTGTTCTTTACCTATTGACCCATCCACCCCCCCCATCTTAATTATGCACACTGTACATAGTTGTTTCTTTTCCTCTTGCACATTAGTTACGGGTCAGTGGGCAGCCATCGATGCAACGGTACGGCCTAAAAATCTCTAGTCATACTACCAGTCTCACGTACTCACGGGACACCATCCCCCCCATGCCCGCCCTTCCCACCCCCCCCCCCCCCCCACTTCCTTTTCAACAAGGGGTGAATGTGGTAGTATGACTAGGGGTATTACGGCACCTTAGAAGTGAGCTGCCATTGGTGCAGAGGACTCGCTGCCCATTGGCCCGGGTAAGACATGTGCCTCTCAGCCGATTGGCTGAGAGGTAGGTAGCTCCGCCTACAAGGTGGGATATAAGAACCCGTGTTCCTCGGCAGTCAGCCATTCTTCTGTACGTCTGCTGCCGGGCACATATCTTGTGCATTAAAGCCTTTGTTTGGATCACATCTTCGTCATGTGTCCAATTGATGGTGCATCAGGATCATGGATGGTTTCAGCCTAAGGTTCTGTTTCATCTGGTCCTTGCGTGCTGTGCTTAAGATCTCTGTGTGTCCTAAAATGGGATATAAATCTGGTATTTCATCTTACAGCCTGCAAGACCTGTGCTTTTAATCTTGCACTTTAGGATTGGTCCCATTCACAGAATTGTTGCATCGCAGAAGGAGATCATTTGACAAAACATGTCTACACCACCTTTCAGAATGAGCATTTTACCGAGTTCCATTCTCCTGCCTTCTTTCCATAATCCTGAAGATGTTTCTTTTCAAATAATTATCTAATTTAATCTTGAAAGCCTTAATTGAATCTGCCTCCATCACACTTTCAGGCAGTGCATTCCAGACTCTTAACCACTCATTACATGAAATTTCTTTTTCTCACATTGCTTTTGCTTCTTTTACCAATTATCTTAAATTTGTGTTCTCTGGTTTTTGATCTTTCTACCAATGGGAACAGTGTTTCCCTATTTAAAATATCCAGGTCCCTCATGATTTTGAAAAAAATATTATTAACAAATCTCCTCTCAGCTTGCTTTTCTTTTTTTAGAATTTAGAACAGTACAGCACAGAACAGGCCCTTCGGCCCTCGATGTTGTGCCGAGCAATGATCACCCTACTCAAGCCCACGCATCCACCCCATACCAGTAACCCAACAACCCCCATTAACCTTATTTTTTAGGACACTAAGGGCAATTTAGCCTGGCCAATCCACCTAACCCGCACATCTTTGGACTGTGGGAGGAAACCGGAGAACCCGGAGGAAACCCACGCACACACGGGGAGGACGTGCAGACTCCGCACAGACAGTGACCCAGCCGGGAATCGAACCTGGGACCCTGGAGCTGTGAAGCATTGATGCTAACCACCATGCTACCGTGCTGCCCCTCAGTCTGGGTTTCCCAAACTGGATTCTGTAGAGACATCTGGGGGTTCTGTGTTATCTCTGACCATTGTAAATTTGAAAAATGCTGTCCTCCAGCTTGTCCAATTGACGTCAGTTTTCATCCTGGGCTAGTCAGCCTATCAGCAGCCAAAGCTCTAAGAAGCTAGACTCTGATTGGATGAGCTGGAAATAGCAGCAAAAGGAATATTTAAAGTCCCAGGGAAGGGCAAGAGTAGACAGTGATGTGAAGGCGAATGGGCAGCTCAGTGGATGGTGGAGCGAAGGTGGCAGGAAGGTGAGTGACTACAAAGTGGCCATGGAGCAAGGGAAGAAGCTGTCTTGGAGTGCAAGTGAGAGAGAGTATGAGGTGTGTGTGTGTTTGTTGTGAGAAACAGGGGGGGAGACGGGTGTGGGAATGAGAGAGCGAGAGTTTTTGTATGTTTGTACCTATTGCGCAATAACAATTTTATTGTGCTTTAACTCTTCAATACAATAGGCGGGATGCTCCCGAATCCGCGCGATGGCCCGATACCGGCGTAAAAATGGCACAAAGCACTCCAGCATCGGGCCGACGGGAAGTTGTGGAGTTCTCCACACTTCCGGGGGCTAGGCCAGCGCCAGAGGGGTTGGCGCCACGCCAGCTGGCGCCAAAGTGAGTGCGCACGTTAGCGCATGCGCAGACCGGCCGGCGTATTTTAGCGCATGTGCACGGGGGGTGTCTTCTCCGCGCTGGCCATGGCGGAGCTCTACAGGGGCCGGCGCAGAAGGAAGGAGTGCCCCCACGACACAGCGCCGCCCACAGATCGGTGGGCCCCGATCGCGGATCGCGGATTGTATTGAAGAGTTAAAGCACAATAAAATTGTTATTGGGGGACCCCCCCCCCGGGGTCGGAAACCCCCCTCCCCCAAGGATTGCACCAGCCAACTTACCTGCCGGGTCTCACCGTGTGCGACCATGTCCAATCCATGCCGCAGGACTGACCAGAAACTGAAGGCCGCTTGGCCCATCGGGGCCCGGAGAATTGCCGGGGGGTGCCATCCAGCGCGGCGTGATCCCCACCCCCGCCCACAAACTGGCGTCGGAGAATACGGCAGCCGGCGTTGGAGTGGTGGGGCAGGATTCACGCCGACCCCCGGGGATTCTCCGACCCAGCGGGGGGGGTCGGACAATCCCGCCCAATGTCAGTATTCTTGGGAGGTCAAAAGGTTTCCATAACTGGAAACGTTTGCAAAACCCTACTCTAAGGAAAAGAGTCCAAACCTCTCCAGTTTATTTTCACATCTGAAGTTTCTCATCCTTGGAATAATTCTTCTAAACTTCTTCTGCACTCTCTCCAATGCTTTCATATCCTTCCTAAAGTGTGGTGACCAGGTGTGGTGTTCCATGATGTTAGCCACCCCGCCCATAAAGTGACTGGAAATGGTACTGGCTGGTGAAGAGGAGAGTAGATTTAGCTGCAAGAGAACCAGAGACTAGAAGGCAGGAGATTAGTGGTGTGTAGTGAGGGGAGGAGGGTTTTTATGGGATAGGTGGATGTCTGGGAGTCAGAGATCAAAACTAAGTAGGGTTAAGGAACCCGATTAAAACTGGGTAGGTTCGGGAATCTGAGATTGGAATGGGGTTGGGCTTTGGGCATGAACAGTCAGGAGTCAGAGATTAGGACGAAGAGATGTTGAGTCAGGAGCCAGATATTGGGACACAGATGTAGCAGGGTGATGGGAAGAAGATGTGGGTGGTCAGGAGTCAGGGACTGGAATGGCTAGGGTCAGGAGCCAGAGATTGGAATGAGGAGGGGTGTAGATATCGGGAACCAGAAATTGGAATGGGGGACATTCAGGAGCCAGAAATTGGGATGGATGGGGGAAGGGGTGGGGTAGGGTAGTCAGTTGACTGAGAGACAAATTGGGAATCTGGAGATTGGGACATGGTGGGAGGGGAAGGCAGTATTAGGGATGGTGGGGTGAATGGAGCTCGAGAGTGAAATTGTGGGTCTGGACGATTGGAGTATCAGTGGGTAGGGCATCATAGATTATCATATCATAGAATTTACAGTGCAGAGGGAGGCCATTCGGCCCATCGAGACTGCACCGGCTCTTGGAATGAGCACCCTACCCGAGGTCAACACCTCCACTCTATCCCCACAACCCAGTAACCCCACCAACACTAAGGGCAATTTTGGACACTAAGGGCAATTTATCATGGCCAATCCACCTAACCTGCACATCTTTGGACTGTGGGAGGAAACCGGAGCACCCGGAGGAAACCCACGCACACACGGGGAGGATGTGCAGACTCCGCACAGACAGTGACCCAAGCCGGGAATTGAACCTGGGACCCTGGAGCTGTGAAGCATTTGTGCTATCCACAATGCTACCGTGCTGGCATGGAGAAAGAGATGGAGTGGGGTGTACATGGGGCTACCAATTCCTTGAGAGATGTGAGCAGCAGTAGTGACAGCAATATGTTGAGTGGAACTGATGCCTGGAGAAGAGCAGCCAGTAAAGCGGTGAGTGGAACCTCAGGACCTAACTGCATCAATAAAGTTTGCTAATTTCACTGAAAGGCAAATGGGGAATTTGGGAATAGAGACCCAGGATTGTGCTGTTCTCAGGGAAAAAACAGAAATGCCAATAAATGAATGAGGGAGATGCAGCTGAGCCAAGTATGGGTTAGCAGTTACCCACTGTAATATTTTGGAACTGGTAACAGCAGCAATGGCCCTCCACGCTCCAGATAAGGGAAACAAAGAAAATTATCAACTATTTCTGCAGCCTTAGTTGCTGTTTAGGTTGCTGTAGGATTGGGAAAAATAGTCCGAGAATATGCTCACATATTTTGTCAAATGGGTGCTGAAAAGATGCAGGATCCTTCTTTGCATATTTAAATTAATCTGACATTGATCTCAGGCAACCACCAAGACCGCCTAATATGTATCCAAGCCCATGCAGGACTTGATGCTCAAACATTGGTATAGATTGTATTTGTTTTATAACCAAATAACTTTGAAATGTGGTTGAAGCCAATGGTCAGGCCTATCAGGTACGTTGAGTCTGACAATCCTGTATATGTGGTGGAGATCATGAATTTTAGAGATGTTGCAAAGAAACCTTGGCATATAGAACATAGAACAGTACAGCACAGAACAGGCCCTTCGGCCCTCGATGTTGTGCCGAGCAATGATCACCCTACTCAACCCCACGTATCCACCCTATACCCGTAACCCAACAACCCCCCCCCCCCTTAACCTTACTTTTAAGGACACTACGGGCAATTTAGCATGGCCAATCTACCTAACCCGCACATCTTTGGACTGTGGGAGGAAACCGGAGCACCCGGAGGAAACCCACGCACACACGGGGAGGACGTGCAGACTCCGCACAGATAGTGACCCAGCCGGGAACCGAACCTGGGACCCTGGAGCTGTGAAGCATTTATGCTAACCACCATGCTACCGTGCTGCCCTATTGCTGAGTGCATTCTGTAGATCATACACGCTGCAGCCATCGTGCACTGATGATGAAAGGAGTCGACCTTTAAACCATCGAATGATGTGCCAGGCAGTTGTACTGCTTTGTCTTGAATATTGTTGGAACTGCACCTGTACAGGCAAATGGGGAGTGAGTATTCCATCACACTTCTGACTTGTGCCTTGGAGATGATGGACAGGCTTTTAGGAATTTGTGAAAGAGAAACTCCAGAGAATACCCAGTCTCTGACTTGCTCTTGCAGCCACAGCATTTCTGTAGCTCATCCAGTTCAATTTCTGGTCAGAGGCAAGCCCCAACCTCAGTGTTAATGATGGAGACTGTAGATAACAATGATATTGAATGTCAGTGGGAGATGATAATGCTCTTTTTATTATAAATTGCCACTGCTTGACTTTGGATTTGGATTTGTTTATTGTCACGTGTACCGAGGTACAGTGAAAAGTATTTTTCTGCGAGCAGCTTAAACAGATCATTTAGTGTCACTTAGTCAATTCCTGGATACTGTTGGGATCTTTCTGCATTTGAGCCTGGACTACTTCATTATTTGAATAATTGCGAATGGTATTGAACACTGCAATCATCCGCGAACAGCTCAGTTTCTGACCTCACAATGGAGGGAAGATTATTAATGAAGCTGCTGAAGATCGTTGAGATCTAAAACGTTGACCTGAAGAACTCCTGTTACAATGTTATGGAGCTGAGATGATTGACCTCCAATGTTCACAATCATATTTCTGTTGGCTGCTACGACTCTTCCTAAATGTGAGTTCCCCCTTGATTCCCATTGTCTTTAGTTTTGTCAGGGTTCTTTTGATATACTATGGGCAGCACGGTAGCATTGTGGATAGCACAATCGCTTCACAGCTCCAGGGTCCTAGGTTCGATTCCGGCTTGGGTCACTGTCTGTGCGGAGTCTGCACATCCTCCCCGTGTGTGCGTGGGTTTCCTCCGGGTGCTCCGGTTTCCTCCCACAGTCCAAAGATGTGCACGTTAGGTGGATTGGCCTGATAAATTGCCCTTAGTGTCCAAAATTTGCCCTTGGTGTTGGGTGGGGTTGCTGAGTTGTGGGGATAGGGTGGAGGTGTTAACCTTGGATAGGGTGCTCTTTCCTGGAGCCGGTGCGGACTCGATGGGCCGAATGGCCTCCTTCTGCACTGTAAATTCTATGTCTATTAGCCAAATTATGCCTGAATTACTCATGTCACCTCTGGAATCAGCTCTTTTGTCCATATTTAGACCAAGGCTGTATGTGTTATGATTCCAGACCAGATCTCAACAGTGACTCGGGTACTGGGCAGAAACCCCAATATTTTAGTTTATTTTGTAAGACTGTGGAAAGAATACTTTGCTCCAGGAGTGATTGCACAAAAAGATAAGGGTTCGGGAAAGAATACTTTGCTCCAGGAGTGATTGTATGAAAAGATAGGGGTTTGGTATTTTTAAAACAAAACTTTATTATTAACACACTATGAAACTCTTTAACATCACAGCCGAAAATAGCTTATAATTACCCCTTAAACAATCCTACTCAGTAAATACAATACCCTTAATTACTATCTCTATTCCCAATTACTATCTCTATTCCCAACTAAACAACAAGAAAGGGGAAAAAAACGTACAGCCATCAATACATCCCACATCCCAATGGCACAGAGTAATACTTGTTTTCCAGAACAGATTTGGCTCCTCTTAGAACCCCTGCAGACTCTGGCTGGATGTCTTCAAAATGCTGTTACAACTGGTTTGTTTCAGATACTCCCATATACTCAGACAGATTTGCAATGCTTTAAATAGTATTAATCTTTTTTAACTATTCTACTGAGAGCAAAATACTTTACTTGCAGTCTAAAGGGTAGCCAGATTAGAAGTCAACTCAAAAACTTTCTCCAAATGTCTGAATGCCTTAGCTCCACTCAGCAATGACATTATCTCCCCAATTTGAAAGCAATTGAGCTCCCCAGGCTGAAAACATATGGACTACCCACCTAGCCAAAAAACAGTTCATTAGCCCAGACCTTTACTCTGGTCAATTTCACCTCTGGCTCCTAAAAGCTTTCTAGTTTTGCAAATTAAGAGTCTTTTAAAAACATGACTGCTGCAGTCAAACACACTCTAACCCCAGGCTTTTAACCCTTTAATTGCCAAATGTTTATAATCCAGTATATCTAAAATTCTGCATTTGTCAGAAATTAGGTCTAGAGCTCACCGGTTTGAGGGAAACCGGATAAGTATCAGTGAGCAGATTATCAGTGAGTGTCACATGGTAGCACTATATTCCTACAACTCCTTCCATCACTTAACTGATGATTGGGAGCAGGCAGTTGGTGTGGCAGTTAGCCTCATTGGATTTGTCCTGTTTTTGTCGACAGGACATGCCTGGGCACCTTTCCACATTGGCAGCATTGTAGCTGAATTGGAGGCATGGATAGTTCAGGGGCACTGATTTTTGGCAGTACAGCGAGGATAATGCCATGGGCCTTGACCTTTGCTGTGTCAAGTACATTGAACAATTTCTTAATGTCACACAGTAGTTCAGTTCCACAGCCAGCTTTCCTCTCCCTCTTACTGTGGCACCAGTCCTCCACTCTACTTTCTGCTGGGTCATAAATATATGACTACATAGAACATAGAACAGTACAGCACAGAACAGGCCCTTCGGCCCTCAATGTTGCGCCGAGCCATGATCACCCTACTCAAACCCACGTATCCACCCTATACCCGTAACCCAACAACCCCCCCCCCCCTTAACCTTACTTTTTATTAGGACACTACGGGCAATTTAGCATGGCCAATCCACCTAACCCGCACATCTTTGGACTGTGGGAGGAAACCGGAGCACCCGGAGGAAACCCACGCACACAGGGGGAGGACGTGCAGACTCCACACAGACAGTGACCCAGCCGGGAACCGAACCTGGGACCCTGGAGCTGTGAAGCATTTATGCTAACCACCATGCTACCCTGCTGCCCCCTTTTCCTCTATTTGATAGTATTTTTTTGAGAAAACAATTTTTCTTTTTACAAATTTAGAGTATCCAATTCTTTTTTTGCAATTTAGCGTGGCCAATTCACCTACCCTACACATCTTTTTGGATTGTGGGGGTGAGACCCACGCAAACATGGGGAGAATGTGCAACTCCAAATGGACAGGGAGCCGGGATCAAACGTAAGTCCTCGGCACTGTGGGGCGGCAGTGCTAACCACTGCGTCACCGAGCAGCTCGAGAAAGCAAATTTGAATAAAATGTTGTATCCTGTAACAGAATCAGTTCCTAGGTCACAGAGCAGCAGAGCTTGGGAAGGTTCATGTTCACCTGCTAGACTGTAACTGCGCCACACCTTCTTCATACTCCAGAAGGATCTGTCAACAGAGCGTCTGTTTGGTTTGCAGTGGCCTTGTACAGCGGTTTGGTTTGGAAATTAAATGCGTTTTGGGTTCTTCACTGTTTTGGCATGGGTTGCACAGCCTTAATGCCACCTCTGATGTAATCAATAATGGAGCAAACCTATACAAGTTAGGCAGAAACCTGACTGTGTGAGAGCACTGCCTGCCTGGACTGATCTGAGCTACGGTAGCTGTATACAGGAACTGGTTTCACTCTGGGTTCCTAGCTGACTCAAATTTAAGTGGCATCTAATTGCTTTGTTTGCACAGTCCTAATCCACCACTCCCTGCAAGGAGCACAAGCCATCTGCAGTGCACCACTAGTGCAACACTACCCTTCAAGTGAATATTATTATTCAGTTGCACAATGAAATGAAAATGAAAATCGCTTATTGTCACAAGTAGACTTCAATGAAGTTACTGTGAAAAGCCCCTAGTCGCCACATTCCGGCGCCTGTTTGGGGAGGCTGGTACGGGAACCATGGTACCATGTACATGTTTATTGTGGTCTGTTTTACTTTTAGAATTGTGAGCATTTCTCTGCTGTTTGTACTAAATATTCCTGAATTGAAAGTGTAACGAATATGAAAGGTCTGTCCTTCAACTTTTGAAGCACTTGCATCAATGTCAGGAGCATCTTTTTTATGCATTTTCAGAGTTGGCTATCTTTACTTGTGTAGGGCCGATAGCAGTGCCAGTCAATGTTGTTGCACTACTTGCATTGCAGTGCTTGAGGGCATCTCCACGTGAGGTCCACTAAACAATGCGTTCTTGGAATGTCTCCCTTTTATTTGCCAGTTACTACTTTCCTGAAGAGTTGAAAAAAGCTGTGACTGTATCTTGAATTTGAGCCCTAAAACTTCCATCGCTGCAATGGAAACATTTATGATCTATGCTACAGTTTTACCTTTGCCTACATAATTGAAACTACTATTGAAGATGTCACTGGTGTTTCCACAGACCTTGTGTTGGATTTCACCAGTCAATTAGTGTTTTGTTACTTCACTTCACAGGAGATAATAGTACATATCTGAGTGTTGGACTGGCCCACATAATTTCAATCATTTTCTCACACAGCGTGTAAGGAGGCGAATGACTCACAATATAATTCTGTTGCTGTGTCACTTTCTGTTTGCCTAATAAGCCTGCATCTCTAAATAATTCTGGAAGGGTACTCCTCCACCTGTCCTTGCATCATGACCACGACTTACCCTTCCTCACCAGAGCTTAGTGATTCACCCAATGATTCCACCTCCACATCACTATCCACTACTTACTTATTCAATGTTTTCATATGAGTTGCTGTCATTTCAAGTGAGGATTCTGTTTTATGAGTGTTTCAAACTGGGATTTTCTGCCGTATTAGGCGTAGGAGTAGGCCATTCGGCTCCTCCAACCTGCTCCATCATTCAGTAAGATTGTGGCTGATCTGATTGTGGCCTCGGCTCTACTTTCTGCCTTCCCCGATAACCTTGGACCCCCTTGTTCGTCAATAATCTATCCCTCGTTCCCCTAAGAATATTCTATGACTTTGCCTCTGCAGCTCTACAAGAAAGAGAGTTCTAAAGACTCACGATCCTCTGAAAGAAAAACATTTCTCATCTCTGTCTTAAGTAAGAGATCCATGATTTTTAAAATACATTCCCTATTTCTCATCTCTTCCACAAGGGGATATATTCTCTCAGCATCCATCCTGTCAAATTTCAATAACATCATGATCTCATCCTTTTTAACTCCAATGCATGCAGGCCCAGTCTGACCAGCTTTGCTTCAAACGCATATATATCCTTTCTTCAATAAGAAGACCAAAACTGTGCACATTGGGTCAGATATGGTCTCACCAACACTCTGTATAACTGTAGCAACACTTCCTACTTTTATATTCCATTCCTCTTGTAATAAATGTCAACATTCCATTTGTCTTTCTAATCACTTCCTGTACCTGCATCCTAAACTTTCGTGATGCATGTAACAGGACACCCAGTTCTGTACCGCAAATTGTGCAATCTTTCTCCATTTAAATAATATGCTGTTTTTCTATTTTTCCTGCTGAAGTGGACAAGTTCACATTTTCCACATTATACTCCATTTGCCAAATGTATGCCCATTCTCTTTTTGAATATTTTTATTCTCCATTTTCACATTTTCTTCAGAATTTACACCCCACCAATAAACAGTAAATGGTAACAAATATATCGTCAATCCCCTTATCAACAACAGCGATCCCATTCTCCCACCACCCCAAACAACAGCCCACCTGACAATATAAGCATCAATTAAAACAAACCCAAGGTGGGAAAAGAAAGGAAAAAGAAAAAGGAATCAGGAATCGCCTATGGTCACCATTGACATATACAGTCCACCCCTCAACCCACCCCCTAATATTCAATGCCATCCAATCCCCAAAAGAGTTCCGTGAATGCCACCCATGAATTGTAGATACCCCTCACCCCACTCCAGACTCCTCCCCTCCACTTCCTCGTGTAAACTCCTCCCCCCAACCTCGGTTCCTTCCCTCATCTTTTCACCCCGGCTAGACTCACTGAAACCTGTTCTATCAGGCTCCAATGGCTTCAGCCCCTACCCCCACCTCACTCCCGTTCACTGGCCGGCTTAAACCGGCCAGCGTGGAGGCCCCCACCTGGGTCTCCTTCTCCCTTGCCCGATCCCAGGGAAACCAAGAAATCCCCTTTAGCACACACCCCCCGCATACACAACCAAGCCCTAAAGAACCATAATTGCAAATGAAAGTCCCATCTCTTCGCTTGTCTAAATATATAGAGTCGACTCATTTAGTACATACACCAACACACAATGAAAAAATAAAGTTACATGAGGCTACATTGGTACACGGCCGTTTCTCAATTCTGCCACAATCCTTCTGCCTTTGCAAACTCCTCCGCTGCTTCTGCTGTCCGAAAATAAAGTCTTTGGATTTGTCGGTCACCCTCAACTTAGCTGGATATACCATGCCGCACTGCACCTTGCTTGTGCACAGTGCCTTCTTCATCCGGCTGAAGGCAGCCCACCTCCTCGTCAGCTCCACTGTAAAGTCCTGTTATATACGTGTACCAGCTCCAGCCCACTGCACCTCCCGCTTCTGTTTAGCCCAGCACAGGACTTTCTCCTTCATGCTATACCTATGGAAACACAGTGTCACCTAGCAGGGGTGAGCTTAAAAAATAAACAGTTCTTGGCCAGAATGACTTTTGAAAAGCTTTCGAAAAGTCAGGAAGGTTGATCTGGGGGAGTTGTTGCTTAAAATATTGAAATTGTGACTGCCATTATTGTGTAAGCCCACCAAATCCGTCAAATGCGTGGGAACCGTCATGGAATAGTGGCATATGGCAAAGCCATCATGGATTTACTAACAGCATTTAAAATTATAATTTTAAATGACCGTGGATCAAAAATGCCCTTACCAGACCATTTTGAACTCATCTAAGACCAGTTCAAAAATTGGACAGAGATATTTTTAGATGCATGATTACTTCGGCATTTAGGCAGAAAAGCAACTTAACAGGTTAACACATTGTTTCGTAGATCCGATAGCCAACAATATAGTAGCTCGACAAGGTATCAACAAAACTACAGCAAAATGTGACAAAGTTATAAAACCATTTGACACATTTTAATTTGAGCAGTGACAAGATCCTTTTAACGAACATATCCAATAGCCAAGAGAACCTGTTGACTCCTTCATTAATGAACTGCACAGAATGACTGAAGGCTGTGACTGCTGGAACCCGAAATCAGAGATAATCAGGGACAGAATTTTTGCTGGAGTTGTGGATGGGGCTCTCTTCAGACTTCCATCAAATAAAGGAAGATTTAATCCGTGAAAAAGCCATCCAAATGGTCAGGCAATCCAAAATCTGTTTATAGCACAGATCCATCTTCTTTTTTTTTAAAATAATTTTTATTGAAAGAATTTTTTACATGAAGATATTTACCCCAACTAACTATAAAATATTACAAAATATTCCCTCTTAACAAATATCCCCCCCCCCGCCCGAACTCGCGCGCGCGTTGACCCTCCCCCCCCCTCCCCCCTCCCCCAAAAACAAACAAAGCAACAATCAACATCAAACATGAACTGCGAGCAAATTTGCCCGCATTTCAACCGTAAATAACCCACCACAACCGTTGTTGCTACCCCCCTCCCCCCCCCCTCCCCTCCCCCCCCGGGTTGCTGCTGCTGCGACCTCTGTACCCTATCTCTGAGCCAAAAAGTCGAGGAAAGGCTGCCACCGCCTGAAGAACCCTTGTACCGACCCTCTCAGGGCGAATTTGACCCTTTCCAACTGAATAAAGCTTGCCATGTCATTAATCCAGGTTTCCACGCTTGGAGGCCTCGCGTCCTTCCACTGTATTAGTATCCTTCTTCGAGCAACTAGGGACGCAAAGGCCAGTACTCCGGCCTCTCTCGCCTCCTGTACCCCCGGCTCCACCCCAACCCCAAAGATCGCAAGTCCCCATCCTGGTTTGACCCTGGATCCCACCACCCTCGACACCGTCCTTGCCACCCCCTTCCAGAACTCCTCCAGTGCCGGACATGCCCAAAACATATGGACATGGTTCGCTGGACTTCCCGAACACCTGATACATCTGTCCTCACCCCCAAAGAACCGACTCATCCTTGTCCCCGTCATATGGGCTCTATGTAGCACCTTAAATTGAATGAGGCTAAGCCTCGCACACGAGGAGGAAGAATTAACCCTCTCCAGGGCATCAGCCCATGTCCCATCCTCTATCTGTTCTCCCAGCTCCCCCTCCCACTTGGCTTTCAGCTCCTCTACTGATGCCTCCTCCGCCTCCTGCATTACTTTGTAGATGTCCGATATCCTCCCCCCTCCGACCCAGACCCCCGAGAGCACCCTATCACTCGCCCCCCTACTGGGGAGCAAGGGAAACCCTTCCACCTGGCGTCTAGCAAATGTCTTCACCTGCAAATGTCTAAACATGTTTCCCGGGGGGAGCCCGAATTTCTCCTCCAGCTCTCTCAGGCTCGCAAACCTTCCATCTACAAACAGATCCTTCAGCTGCCTGATGCCCACCCTGTGCCAGCTCTGAAATCCCCCGTCCATGTTCCCCGGGATGAATCTATGGTTCCCTCTTAACGGTGCCTCCATCAGACCTCCCACTTCCCCCCTGTGTCGCCTCCACTGCCCCCAGATCTTGAGGGTGGCCGCCACCACCGGGCTCGTGGTGTACCTCGTGGGAGGGAGCGGCCATGGTGCCGTTACTAGGGCCCCCAGGCTTATGTTGCCACAGGACGCCCTCTCCATTCGTTTCCAAGCTGCCCCCTCCCCTTCCATCATCCACTTGCGCACCATCGATACATTTGCCGCCCAGTAATACCCCGAAAGATTGGGTAATGCCAGCCCTCCACTATCCCTACTCCGCTCCAAGAAGACCCTCCTCACCCTTGGGGTGCCATGCGTCCACACGTAGCTCATGATGCTACTCGTCACCTTTTTGAAGAAGGCCCTAGGGAGGAAGATGGGCAAGCACTGAAATAAAAACAAAAACCTCGGGAGGACCGTCATTTTAACGGACTGCACTCTGCCCGCCAGCGACAGCGGCACCATGTCCCACCTTTTAAATTCCTCCTCTATCTGTTCCACCAGCCTGGAGAAGTTCAGCTTGTGGAGAGTCCCCCAGTTCCTTGCCACCTGCACCCCTAAATATCTAAAACTCTTTCCTGCTCTCTTAAACGGGAGTCTCCCGATTCCCTCTTCCTGGTCCCCTGGGTGTATCACAAATACCTCACTCTTGCCCAAGTTTAGCTTGTACCCCGAAAAGTCCCCAAATTCTGCTAGCAGTTCCATCACCTCCGGCATTCCCCCTTCTGGGTCTGCCACGTATAGCAGCAGGTCGTCCGCGTATAGCGATACCCGGTGCTCCTCCCCGCCCCTTGTCAGCCCTCTCCACCCCCCTGAGCCCCTCAGTGCCATCGCCAACGGTTCAATTGCCAGTGCGAAGAGCAGGGGGGACAAGGGGCACCCCTGTCTGGTCCCCCGGTGGAGCCCAAAATACTCCGATCTCCTACCATTCGTCACTACACTTGCCGTCGGGGCCGAATAGAGCAGCTTCACCCATTTAATAAGTCCCTCCCCAAATCCAAACCGTTCCAGCGTCTCCCACAGGTACTTCCACTCCACCCTATCAAATGCTTTCTCCGCGTCCAATGCCACCACTATCTCCGCCTCACCCTCCACTGCCAGCATCATGATGACGTTTAGCAGTCTCCGCACGTTCGTATTAAGCTGCCGCCCTTTCACAAAACCCGTCTGGTCCTCGTGTATCACCCCTGGCACACAATCCTCTATCCTGGTAGCCAGGATCTTTGCCAGCAACTTGGCGTCCACATTCAGGAGCGAGATAGGCCTATATGACCCACACTGCACGGGGTCCTTGTCCCGCATCAAGATCAGAGAGATCAGTGCCTGCGACATTGTCGGGGGCAGAGCCCCCCCCTCCCATGCCTCGTTGAAGGCTCGTACCAGCACAGGGCCCACCAAATCCGCATATTTTTTGTAAAATTCCACCGGGAACCCGTCTGGCCCCGGCGCCTTCCCCGTCTGCATATGCCCAATCCCCTTGACTAGCTCCTCTAACCCTATCGGCGCCCCCAGCCCCTCTACCAGCTCCTCTTGGACCTTGGGGAACCTCAATTTGTTCAAGAAGCCCTCCATCCCCCCTCCCCTCGTCGGCGGCTCTGACCGATACAGCTCCTTATAGAAGTCTCTGAAGACCCCATTTACTTCTGGCCCCTTCTGCACTACGTTCCCACCCCTCTCCCTCACTCCCCCAATTTCTCTAGCCGCATCCCCCTTGCGGAGCTGATGCGCCAACATCCTACTCGCCTTCTCCCCATATTCATAAATCGCGCCCTGCGCCCTTCTCCACTGTGTCTCTGCCTTTCTGGTGGTCAACAGGTCGAACTTAGCCTGCAAACTGCGCCGTTCCCCCAACAGCCCCTCCTCTGGTGCCTCCGCATATCTCCTATCCACGTCCAAAAGCTCCCCCACCAGCCTCTCCCTCTCCTGTCTCTCCCTCCTTTCCCTATGTGCCCGTATGGAGATCAGCTCCCCCCGGATCACTGCCTTCAGGGCCTCCCAGACCATCCCCACCTGCACCTCCCCCGTGTCATTAGTGTCCAGATATCTTTCAATGCTCTTCCGGACCCTCTTACACACCTCCTCATCCGCCAGCAACCCCACATCCAGGCGCCACAGCGGACGCTGGTCACAGATCCATCTTCAATCAGAGAATCATAGAATTTAATGAAATGAAAAATGAAAATCGCTTATTGTCACGAGTAGGCTTCAATGAAGTTACTGTGAAAAGCCCTAGTCGCCACATTCCGGCCCCTGTCCGGGGAGGCTGGTACGGGAATCGGACCGTGCTGCTGGCCTGCTTGGTCTGCTTTAAAAGCCAGCGATTTAGCACAGTGAGCTAAACCAGCCCCTATTTCAATTGAGACCATCCTCCATAATGTGGTAATATCACTATGAAGGAGGATATTCGGCCCACCGAGTCTGCTCCGGCCCTTGGAAAGAGCGCCCTACTTAAGCCCACACCCAGTTCTCCCAGTAATCCCACCTAACCTTTTTGGACACGAAGGGCAATTTAGCTGTGGGAGGAAACCCGCGCAGACACGGGGAGAACGTGGAGACCCGCACAGATAGTGACCCAAGCCGGGAAACCTGGGACCCTGGAGCTGTGAAGCAACAGTGCTAACCACTGAGTTACCGTGCCCCCTGATCTCAGGATTACTACCAGTGCCACGTGCTAGTAAGAGTAGAAATAGCTGGCTATATTGGCGAAATATGTGGCTGAAGAGATGATGTGGGGGGGAGGGTTTCAGATTCCTGGGGCATTGGGATTGTTTCTGGGGGAGGTGGGATCAGTACAAACTGGTCATGTTACACCTGGGCAGGACCAGGACTGATGTCCTTGGGAGAGTATTTGCGAGAGTGGTTGGGGAGGGTTTAAAGTATTATGGCAGGGGGATGGGGACATATGCATGGAGTCAGAGGACGAGGAAATAAGGACAAAAATAAACGACAGAAAGGGGAATAAGAAAAGTGATAAGCAGATAAACCAAAAGCCAGATTCAAACAGGGCCACAATGAAAAATATTGGGAGCGGGACGAATAATGTTAAAAAGACCAGCGGCAAGTGTTTGTGCCAGAGCATTCACAATCAAGTGGATAAACT
This sequence comes from Scyliorhinus canicula, assembly GCF_902713615.1. Lineage (NCBI taxonomy): Eukaryota > Metazoa > Chordata > Chondrichthyes > Carcharhiniformes > Scyliorhinidae > Scyliorhinus > Scyliorhinus canicula. Next base: position 228,244,757 of record NC_052147.1, read on the forward strand.
AATCATACAAATAGACATGAATGGGTATGATTATAGGCAGGATTACGGAGACATGGCTGCAGGGTTACCAGGGATGGGAACTGAATGTCCAAGGGTACTCCGTATTTAGGAAAGACAGACAAAAAGGAAAAGGCAGTGGGGTTGCATTGCTGGTTAAGGAGGATATTAACACAATAGTGAGGGAGGATATTCACTTTGACAATGCGGAGTCTGTCTGGGTAGAGCTGAGAAACAGCAAGGGGCAAAAAACATGAGTGGGCGACATATATAGACCCCTGAACTGCAGTGATATTGTTGGGAATGGCATGAAACAGAAAATTAGGCACACGTGATAAAGAAGCAACTGTAATCGGTGATTTTAATCTGCATATAGATTGCAAAAATTAAATTGGCCACAATACCATAGAGGAGGAATTCTTGCAATATATGCGGTTTTCTGGATCAATATGTTGAGGAGCCAACTAGAGGGCTGCACGGTAGCACAGTGGGTAGCATGTTGCTTCACAGCACCAGGGTCCCAGATTCGATTCCCGGCTTGGATCACTGTCTGTGTGCAGTCTGCACGTTCTCCCTGTGTCTGCGTGAGTTTCCTCCGGATGCTCTTGTTTTCTCCCACAATTCCCGAAAGACGTGCTGTTAGGTGAATTGGATGTTCTGAATTCTCCCTCTGTATTCGAACAGGTGCTGGAATGTGGCGACGAGGGGCTTTTCACAATAACTTCATTGCAGTGTTAATGTAAGCCTACTTGTGACAATAAAGATTATTATTTATTATTATTATTATTAATAATAAGCAGACCATCCTAGATTGTGCACTGTGTAATGAGAACAGAATCATTGGCAATCTAGTTGTGCGAGACTCCTTGGGGATGAGCGACCATAATATGATAGAATTTTTCATCAAAATGGAGAGTAAAATAGTTGATTCTGAGACTAGGATCCTGATTCTTACTAAAAGAAACTACGAGAAAAATGAGTTGACTATGATCGATTGGGGAATGTTACTTAACGTGACGACAGTGGATAGACAATGACAAACATTCAAAGATTGCATGGAGGAACTGCAACAATTGTTTATTCCTGTCTGGCACAAAAGTAAAACGGGAAAGGTGGTCAATCCATGACTTACAAGGGAAATTAGAGATAGTATTTGATCCAAGGAAGCAGCATATAACTTGGCCAAAAAAACAATAGGTCTGAGGATTGGGAGCTGTTTAGAATTCAGCAAAGAAGACTAAGGGATTGCTTAAGAAGGGGAAATAGAGTACAGGGAACAGGGAACATAAAAACTGTAAAAGTTTCTGCAGGTACATAAAGAGAAAAAGATTGTGGACGACTGCGTGCCAAAGAAAGCAGTACGTACGTTCCCCAACCGGAAAACATGGCTCAATCGCGAGATTGACTCCCTACTGAAGGACAGATCTGAGGCGTTCAAGGCAGACGACCCTGTCCTATACAAGAAATCCAGGTACAACCTCCGCAAAGCCATCCGAGATGCCGAGAGAGAATATCAAACTAAGCTAGAGTCACAGACAGACTCTCGGCGGTTGTGGCAAGGACTAAACAACATAACGGGCTACAAAGCGAAGCCAAGCAGTATCTCTGGCAGCAGCGCACCCCTCCCCGATGAACTTAATGCATTCTATGCTCGGTTTGAGCAGGTAACCAACAATCCGCTGGCGAGTGCCCCAGCAGCCCATAATTCACCCATACCCACCATCACAGTTTCCGAAGTCAGATCGACATTCCTGAAAGTGAACCCACGGAAGGCGACGGGCTCGGACTGGATCCCTGGTCGTGCACTCAGAGCCTGCGCATACCAGCTGGCAGAGGTATTCACAGACATCTTTAACCTATCCCTACTCCACTCTGAGGTCCCCATCTGCTTCAAGAAGACCACCATCATACCAGTACCAAAGAAGAACCAGGCAACATGCCTCAATGACTACCGCCCGGTGGCCCTGACGTCAGTTGTAATGAAGTGCTTCGAGAGGCTGATCATGAAGCGCATCACCTCCATACTCCTGGAACGCCTTGACCCACTTCAATTCGCATACCGTCGTAACCGGTCCACATCAGACGCCATTTCCCTGGCCCTACACTCATCCCTAGAGCGTCTCGAAAACAAGGACTCCTACATCAGACTCCTATTTATTGACTACAGCTCCGCCTTCAACACCATAATCCCAGCCAAGCTCATATCAAAGCTCCACTCTGCAACTAGAGCCTTGACTTTCTGACCAACAGACCACAATCAGTAAGAATGAACACCAACACCTCCTCCACAATAGTCCTCAATACCGGTGCCCCGCAAAGCTGCGTACTTAGCCCCCTACTCTACTCCCTGTACACACACGACTGCGTGGCAAAACTTGGTTCCAACTCCATCTACAAGTTTGCTGACGATACGACCATAGTGGGCCGGATCTCGAATAACGACGAGTCCGAATACAGGAGGAAGATAGAGAACCTAGTGGAGTGGTGTAACGACAACAATCTCTCCCTCAATGCCAGCAAAACTAAAGAGCTGGCCATCGACTTCAGGAAGCAAAGTACTGTACACACCCCTGTCAGCATCAACGGGGCCGAGGTGGAGATGGTTAGTAGTTTCAAATTCCTAGGGGTGCACATCACCAAAAATCTGTCCTGGTCCACTCACGTCGACGCTATCACCAAGAAAGCACAACAGCACCTATACTTCCTCAGGAAACTAAGGAAATTCGGCATGTCCACATTAACCCTTACCAACTTTTACAGATGCACTATAGAAAGAATCCTATCGGGCTGCATCACAGCCTGGTATGGCAACTGCTCGGCCCAGGACCGCAAAGAACTTCCGAGAGTCGTGAATACCGCCCAGTCCATCACACGAACCTGCCTCCCATCCATGGACTCCATCTACACCTCCCGCTGCTGGGGGAAAGCGGGCAGCATAATCAAGGATCCTTCCCACCCGGCTTACTCACTTTTCCAACTTCTTCCATCGGGCAGGAGATACAGAAGTCTGAGAACACGCATGAACAGACTCAAAAACAGCTTCTTCCCCACTGTCACCAGACCTCTAAATGACCCTCTTATTGACTGACCTCATTAACACTACACCCTGTATGCTTCAACCGATGCCAATGCTTATGTAGTTACATTCTATATCTTGTGTTGCTCTATCATATATTCTCATGTATTTTCTTGAATTTTGTTTAATTCCCTTTTCTTCCATGTACTGAATGATCTGTTGAGCTGCTTGCAGAAAAATACTTTTCACTGTACCTCGGTACACGTGACAATAAACAAATCCAATCCAATCCAAGACAGTGTAGGTCGCTTACAGTCAGAAACAGGGGAACGTATTACAGGGGACAAAGATGTGGCTGAGCAACTAAATACAGGCATTGGTTCTGTCTTCACAAATGAGGACACAAATCGGATACCAGAAATGTTGGGGAATGCAGGGTTTAGTGAGAAGGAGGAACTGAAGGTGATCAATATCAATAGAGCAATGGTGTTGGGGAAATTGATGAGACTAAAGGTTGATAAATTCCCAGGGCCGGAGAATCAATATCCCAGGATACTGAAAGAGGTGGCTCTAGAAATAGTGGATGCATTGGTGGTCATCCTCCAGGACGGCGGAACAGTTCCTGCAGATTGAAAGGTGGCTAATGTAACTCCACTATTTAAAAAGGGAGGTCGAGAGAAAGCAGGGAATTATAGACCAGTAAGTCTGACGCCAGTAGTGGGTAAAATTCTAGAATCAATTATCAAAGCATTTATAGCAGAGCACTTAGAAAATAGTGTCAAGATTGGACAGAGTCAGTATGGATTTATGAAGGGGAAATAATGCTTGACAAATCTACTGTCATGTATCTAGTAGAATTGATGAAGGGGGGCAGTAGATGTGATGTATTTGGATATTCAGAAGGCTTTTGACAAAGTCCCGCATAAAAGATTCACGTGTAAAATTGAAGTGCATTGGATTGGGGCTAGTGTGTTCAGATGTATAGAAACTGATTGGTAGACAGGAAACATAGAGTAAGAATAATGAGTCTTTTTCAAGGCAGTGACTAGTGGGGTACCGCAGGCAGTGACTAGTGGGGTACCGCAGGGTGCAAGGACCCCAGCTATTCACAATATATTTTAAGGATTTAGATGAGGGAACAAAATGTCATATCTACAATTTTGCAGACATCACCAAATTGGCTGGGGGGGGGGGGGGGGGGGGGGGGGGGGGTGGCGTGGGGGGAAGAAGGGAGCTGTGAGGACGGTGCAGATAGATCCTTATCTGTGATTTGGACAATTAGAGTGAGTGGCAAATGAATGACAGATGCATTATAATTTGGATAAATGGGAGGTTATCCACTTTGGTAGCAAAAACAAGAAGGCAGACTATTATCTGGATGGCCATAAATTAGGAGTGGGGGACACGCAATGAGACCTGGGTATCCTCATACACTAGTCACTGAAGGTAAGCATGCAGGTGCATCAGGCGGTAAAGAAGGCAAATGGTATGCTGGTCTTCAGTGCGAGAGGATTCGAGTACATGAGCAGGGATGTCTTGCTGCAATTATTGAGAGCTTTGGTGAGGCCCCACCGGGAACATTGTGTGCCTTTTTGGTCTCCTTATCTGAGGAGGGATGTTCTAGCTATGGAGGGAGTGCAGCGAAGGTTTACCAGACTGATTCCTGGGATGGCAGGACTGATGTACGAGGAGAGATTGAATCGGTTAGGATTGTATTTGCAAGAATTCAAAAGAATGAGGAGGGAATCTCACAGAAACCTACAAAATTCTAAGAGGACTGGAAAAGGTAGATTCAGGAAGGATGTTCCTGATGGTGACGTGTCCAGAACCAGGGGGTACAGTCTGAGGATACAGGGTAGACCATTTAGGGCAGAGATGAGGAGAAATGTCTTTACCCAGAGAGTGGTGAGCCTGTGGAATTCGTTACCACAGGAAGTAGTTGAGTCCAAAACATTGTCTGGTTTCAAGAAGCAGTTAGATATAGCAATTAGGGCGAATGGGATCAAAGGATATGTGGGAAAGCGCGATTAGACAAGTGAGTTGGGTGATCAGCCATGATCATAATGAATGGCAGAGTGGGCTTGAAGGGCGAATGGCCACCTCCTGCTCCAATTGTTTTCTGTTTCTATGTAACAGACATACCACTTTGGAACCATTAAGGTCGGGTGACAAACAAATATTTGAAATCCTGTATGTTGTCCATAACAGTCCTTTACTCTTCTGAGTATAGATACCTGTGTTGACCTGAAACTTCTTGAAATGGCAGAAGACATTAAAACAACATCTTCTGCCAGTTACACAGAACTGCAAGTTCTCGAGATCTCCAACAGAAAAAAATACTCTCGACAATTACTTCAGCTCTGAATTGCCTTCAGTCTTTGCCGTGCAGGTTTTCCAATTTGTTTGCAGGTGATGAAAGCTCCTGTTTAATCAGACCAGCCAACCACTAAGGTGATTACCACGATGCCCTAAGTGGAAATAGCCAAGAGATAAACCTACCAAGCGGGAAATAAACAAGCCATGCATAATGAATATTCCCTTTAAGATATACACGTGTGTAACTGTGCTGCAATCTTAAAGGGACTATGCAGTGTAACAAACGAGGCATGCATGGCAGAGAAAAACTACAGTGAACATTGGACATGGCCTTGAACCTCTGTGTATGATTAAGCAAGGCCTCTATAACAGTAAAAGATACTTATGATGTTATGGTGGCGGTCAACGCTTTCCTGTTCTCGGCTACATCCTCATTCATTTGAGAAGCATGATTGGAGTGAAAAGATACATGACCACTTTGAGAAACTGCATTGCTGGCTCCTACTCTAGCCATATCCATAGCTGGGCACCTCTGTTGAATGGCCAGCGGTTTGCATGAGAGCATTCTGTAACATGTCTCTGGATGAAGTCTGGGTTCCTTGTTGATTCCAAACAATTGACCAGCCTGTCAAACCTAGGAATGCAGAACTGTGCAGCTTTGTATTCACACAGTTAATAGCACCACCTGCAATGCAGATGAGAGAATCCTGTGCTGTGCATTTTCCTGTACTGCTATTTGCCTCTTGTGCAGTGTGCTGTGGCAATGTTGCATGCTTCATGGTACTCGACATTTCCATAAAGTCCTTCCACAGGATTGCACGCTTGTAAGTCATAATAATAATGATCTTTATTATTATCACAAGTAGGTTTGCATTAACACTGCAATGAACCATAGACTATAGAAAAATACAGCACAGAACAGGCCCTTCGGCCCACGATGTTGTGCCGAACTTTTGTCCTAGGTTAATCATTGATCATAGAATTTTGGACATTAAGAGCAATTTATCATGGCCAATCCACCTAACCTGCTCATCTTTGGACTGTGGGAGGAAACCGGAGTACCTGGAGGAAACCCACGCACACACGGGGAGGATGTGCAGACTCCACACAGACAGTGACCCAAGCCTAAATCAAACCTGGGACCCTGGAATTGTGAAGCAATTGTGCTACCCACAATGCTACTGTGCTGCCCTTGTTACTGAAGTTACTGTGAAAATCCCCTAGTCGCCACACTCTGGCACCTATTCGGGTACTCTGAGGGAGAATTCAGAATGCCCAATTCACCTCACAGCACGTCTTTCGGGACTTGTGGGAGGAAAATGCAGCACGGGGAGAACGTACAGACTCCGCACAGACAGTGACCCAAGCTGGGAACCTGGTGCTGTGAAGCAACAGTGCTAACCACATGCACCATTGCACTGCAATAGAGGCTAGAGCATCAGCATTGCCTCTGCTGCATCCACCAGATTCAATTAACGGACCTTCGAACAAATGGGCGGCACGGTGGTTAACACTGCTGCCTCAGAGCTCCTTCTCAGAGGGTCTTGGGCTTAATTCCGGCCTCAGATGACTGTCTATGTGGAGTTTGCACTTCCTCCCTGTTTCTGTGGGTCTCTTCCGGGTGTTCCGGTTTCCTCCCACCGTCCAAAGATGTGGATGTTAGGTGGATTGGCCTTGCTAAATTGCCCCTTTGTGTCCAAAAGGTTAGATAGGGGTACTGGGTTATGGGGAGCGGGTGGAGGTGTGGGCTTAAGAAGGGTGCCCTTTCCAAGGGCCGGTGCAGACTCGATGGACTGAATTGCCTCCTTCTGTACTGTAAATTCTATGATTCTATGCGAGTGTTTTTGAAGCCAGTTTTAAAAACATTCAGGCAAAACTGCAAATTCAGCTTTGATAGATGGGAAGCCGTCTGTAAGGCCAAAACGTTGCTGGAAATTTCCAGCCGTTTATGCTAGAGGGAATCTCCCAGTCCAGCCGACAGCGCACCCCTCCAACATGGGTTTCCCTGTGGTGAGGGGTACACTAAACGGGAAACCCTGTTGATACGGCGGGAGCAGAAGAAGTTGTCACCACTGGCCAATGGCGGGCCTCCTCCCACCGCCGTGAAATTTGCTGCGGATTGCATGGTGAATCCCCCCCCACTAAGTTATGTCTTCTATTGCAGGGAGGACAAAGAAACACTTCAGAGGATTTCTGAAGCCCTCCTTATAGCCTGGCAGCATTAACATTAATCATTGGGAGGAGTTTGTTGTCAGTCGTTCAAAATGGCCCCAACTTGACCATCAAACTACATCATGCTTTGAGTCATAACGTCTTAATGATGAGGTAAAGCGGCGTCTGAGAAGGAAAGAAAAGGAAGCAAATCCTGCACTCCCGATTGCATTACCTCGTGGGAAATCCTTCCTCATGTGTTCAAACATCTGAGTGTCAAGAATCTGCTTTTTCAGAAACCTGAAGACCCATGGCAAAAACCTCCAACTGAGGGACACCCGCTATGGACAGCCTCCTATTCTTCCTCAGCTGATTCAGGCTGCTCACGGTGTCCATACAGGATGCAATACATTTTGCACATCTGAAGCCTGGCCAAGTAAGATACTGTGATACCGTTAATTCACTGGGAGACCGTGAGAACGAGTGAACATTAGGCTTTAATATCCATGAATTCGCCTGACAGAATCGGCTGTACAGTTGAGTGCCACCCACAGGTGGCCGGACTATATATGGCCCCGGTGAGGGCGGAGCCAGAGACGGAGCCCACCGGGGTTCCAATACAGTACCTGGAAGTAGCCTGTATCATCATTTCCAGGTCATGGGTCACATTATTATACAGACAGTACAGACAGCTCATGCATTAGGTGAACTACATTCACCACAGATACCTTTAAAGTCAACATGCAGCATAATCTTGCAGACTGTCAAAAAATTCAGTGTCCTCTCTGATGCATGATCAGTTACACAAAGACGAGAGTTGGATGCAATTGAGGCTTTATTACACTAAGATGTGTAGCCTCCTACAGCAGCTGGCGAAATGGCTGCTGTATGGGGAGCACACATATTTGTACTCCGCCTACTGGGCGGAGCCAGCAGGCATGGAACTACCCCCATACCTGTAGTACAGGGCCTTACCATAAAGCATCTACATTTACATCCTCTATATACAATATATACATCAGTGGTGACTACCACATTCACCCCCTGTTTAAAAAAAATTGAGTCCGGCGGGGGTGGTGGAGAACCAAATACAGAAAGATGTATTTTAAAAGTACAGATAATATTACAAATTCAGGCGGTCCGGAGCCTTGATCTGTCGTTGAGAGCGCCGCAGTGCTGGCGGCGACTCCGGCGTCGGTTTGGTTTTCGGTGACTCCGGGAGCGTGTCAAAATCCTCTTCATCCCCGGGTGTGAGCAGGGGGAGGACGAACTGTCCTGGAGTGGGGTCTGCGGTGGGGTGCACCGGGGCAGGGGAGGCTGGCGCTGGGGTGTGTGTGTAACCAGCTGGTGCCAGGTCCCTGAGGGAGACTGCGTCTTGATGGCCGTCGGGGGAAGTTACATAGGCTTACTGTGGGTTGGCGTGAAGTATCCTCTCAATCAACGGGTCCGCCTTGTGGAATCGAACGTGTCTACGGAGGAGAACGGGTCCTGGAGCTGCCAGCCATGTCGGGAGCGAAACCCCGGAGGTGGACTTCCTGGGGAAGGCCAAGAGACGTTCATGGGGGGTTTCATTAGTCGCGGTGCACAGGAGCGACCGAATGGAGTGAAGTGCATCGGGGAGGACCTCCTGCCAGCGGGAGGCCGGGAGATTTCTGGACCATAGGGCTGGACGGCCTTCCAGACCGTCCCATTCTCCCACTCCACCTGCCCGTTTCCCCGGGGGTTGTAGCTGGTCGTCCTGCTCAAGGCAATGCCCCTGTTGAGCAGGTACTGGTGCAGCTCATAACTCATGAATGAGGATCCACTGTCGCTGTGGACTTAGGCAGGGAAGCCAAACAGAACGAAGATGGTGTTGAGGGCTTTGATGACTGTGGCGGACGTCATATCGGGGCATGGGATGGCAAAAGGGAATCTGGAATATTCATCAACCACACTGAGGAAGTACGTATTGCGGTCGGTGGAGGGGAGGGGCCCTTTGAAGTTCACGTTGAGGCGTTCAAAGGGGTGCGAGGCCTTCACCAGGCACGCACGGTCTGGCCGGTAGAAATGCGGCTTACACTCCACGCAGACCTGGCAGTCTCTGGTGATTGCCCTGACTTCCTCGATAGAGTAGGGCAGTTTGCGGGCCTTGATGAAATGGTAAAAACGTGTGACCCCCGGGTGACAGAGGTTGTCGTGCAGAGTCCGGAGTCGGTCCACCTGTGCGCTGGCACATGTACCTCGGGAGAGGGCATCAGGGGGGTCGTTGAGCTTACCGGGAGGATACAAAATCTCATAGTTGTAGGTGGCGAGCTCGATCCTCCACGTCAGGATTTTATCATTTTTGATCTTGCCCCTCTGCGCATTGTTAAACATGAAGGCAACCGACCGTTGGTCAGTGAGGAGAGTGAATCTCCTGCCGGCAAGGTAATGCCTCCAATGCCGTACAGCTTCAATGATGGCTTGGGCCTCTTTTTTGACGGAGGAGTGCCGAATTTCAGAGGCATGTAGGGTGCGGGAGAAGAATGCCACCGGCCTGCCTGTCTGGTTGAGGGTGGCGGCCAGAGCGACGTCGGATGCATTGCTCTGATTTGGAAGGGGAACGTCTCGTTGACCGCGTGCATCGCGGCCTTGACGATGTCGGCCTTGATACGGTTGAAGGCCTGATGAGCCTCGGCCGTCAGAGGAAAAACAGGGGATTGAATGAGTGGGCGGGCCTTGTCCGCGTAGTTTGGGACCCACTGGGCGTAATAAGAAAAGAACCACAGGCATTGTTTGAGGGCCTTGGAACAGTGGGGGAGGGGGAGTTCCATGAGGGGGCACATGCGGTTGGGATCGGGCCCCAGATTCTGGACCACATAGCCGAGAATGGCTAAGCTGTTCGTGCTGAACACGCACTTCTCCTTGTGGCGGTGTGGAGAAATTTGGAAAGATTGGCGTCATGGTCCTGCTGATCGTCCTGCTGATCGTCGCCGCAGATGGTGAAATTGTCCAGGTGCGGGAAGTCCGTACCGGTCAACCATTCGATCCATCTCACGTTGGAAGACCGAGACCCCGTTGGTGACGCTAAAGGGTACCCTAAGAAAGTGGTAAAGGCAGCCATCTGCCTCGAAGGCACTGTATGGGCCGTCCGCCTTGCGGATGGGGAGCTGGTGGCAGGCAGATTTCAGGTCTACAGTTGAGAAGACCCGGTACTGTGCAATCTGTTTGACCACATCAGATATGCGTGGGAGAGGGTACGCGTCGAGCTGCGTGTACCGATTGATGGTCTCACTGTTGTCAACGACCATCCTGTGTTTCTCCCCAGTTTTCACAACTACCATTTGGGCTCTTCAGGGGCTGTTGCTGGCCTCGATGATGCCTACCCGAAGCAGTCGCTGGACTTCGGACCTGATGAAGGTCCTGTCCTGGGCGCTGTACCGTCTGCTCCAGGTGGCGATGGGTTTGCAATACGGGGTGAGGTTCGCAAATAGGGAAGGTGGGTCGACCTTTAGGGTCGCGAGGCCACACACAGTAAGGGGTGGTAGGGGCCCGCTGAATTTCAGTGTTGGGCTCTGGAGGTTGCACTGGAAGTCCAGGCCGAGTAGCAGGGCAGCGCAGAGGTTGGGAAGGACGTAGAGGCGGAAGCCGCTGAACTCCACGCCCTGGACAGTGAGAGTGGCGATGCAATACCCCCAGATCGCCATGGAGTGGGACCCGGAGGCCAGGGAGATTCTCTGGTTAGCGTGGTGTACTAACAGCGCCTTACCGTATCGGGGTGAATGAAGCTCTCGGTGCTCCCGGAGTCCAGTAGGCAGGAGATCTCGTGCCCATCGACCTTCACTTTGGTTGAAGCAGTTGCAAGGTTGTGTGGACGAGACTGGTCAATCGTGACCGAGGCGAGACGCGGCTGGTCATCGGCGGTTGCAGGCGACGAGCAGCCGGGTGAGGTCCCCGGGGGGCATGAGTCCTGGGCTGAGTAAGATGGCGGCGCCCACTGGCCACACGTGTTGTAGGAAAAAAATGATGGCGGCGTCAGTTGGTCCTGGGGGGAGCAAGGTGGCGGCACCCACTGGCCGCATGCGTCGCGAGTTGAGCAAGATGGCGGCGCACATGGGCCGCACGTGGTCCGATGAGGGGAAGATGGCGGCGCCCACTGGCCGCACGTGGGAGGTACCGGAAAAATAACGACGACTGAACGGGCCTGGCACACCGCACCGAAGTGTCCTTTCTCGCCACAGGCCTTGCAGAGTGCGCTCCGGGCCGGGCAGTGCTGTCGGGGGTGTTTGGACTGCCCACAGAAGTAACATTTCGGTCCCCCGGGGTTGGTTGGCTGCCGCGCAGCACAGGCGTGGGGTTGGCTGAGGGCGGTCGCTGATGGGGTCCATGATGGGGCGGCTGTCTGCGGAGTCCACGATGCACAGGGGGTTGGGCCGCGCGGTCGGGGGCGTAGACCTAGATGTTGCGTGAAGCAACAGTGAGTGAGAGCGCTAACGTTTTGGTTTCCGCGAGGTCGAGCGTGGCCCCTTCTGAGAGGCGCTGGCAGATGTAATCGGACCCTATACCCATTACAAATGTATCTCTCATGAGCAGATTCGAGTGTTCCGTGGCCGAAATGGCCTGACAGTCAGTCTCTAACTAGGGAAACCAGGGCATGCCAGAAATCTTCCACTGACTCACCAGGGAGTTGACGACGCGTGGAGAGGAGCTGCCTGGCGTAGTGTGCTAGGCCGCTGGGCGTAGTTTTTCTTCCGTAGCGCCATGGCTTCTGCGTAGGTCGTCACGTCCTGGATGACTGGAAAGACGTTGGAGCTCAGCTGCGTGTAAAGGATCTGGATCTTCTGTGCTTCTGGGATTGGGTCTGGCGCAGATCCGATGTACGCTTCGAAACAGGCTCGCCAATGTTCAAAGTCCTTTTGGCGTTGTCTGCTTGCGGATGCAGCTGCAGGCGATCCGGCTTGATGCGGAGGTCCATCTTCTGAAAACTTAGTGTAATAAATTTATGCACGATCAATTACACAAAGACAAGAGTTGGATGCAATCGAGGCTTTATTACACCAAGATGTGTGGCCTCCTATAGCAGCTGGCTATATAGGAGAAATGGCTGCTGCATGGGGAGCACACATTTATACTCCGCCTACTGGGCGGAGCCAGCAGGCAGGGAACTACCCCCGTACCTGTAGTACAGGGCCTTACTATAAAGCACCTACATTGACATCCTCTATATACAATATATACATCAGTGGTGACTACCACTCTCCAGTTGGTAATCTCCTAATTTATGGTTTCTGAGGTACCTGGTTCATCTTTCCCAAACTTGATTAATATATTATTGCATTTGGCAGCCATAATAACAGAATTAAAGCGTTGAGTGGAGAGTGGGTTGCTTTGTTTCATGAAACGGATCAGGACACAAGGTGGAATTACCATTTTTTTGAATGAGAGACAATAGGAGGACTGAGATGAAAGAGAAAATACTGGAAAATCTCAGCAGGTCTGGCAGCATCTGTAGCGAGAGAACAGAGCTAACGTTTCGAGTCCGATGACTTTGTCAAATCTAACAGACCGAGAAAGTGGGAAATATTTATACTGTGCAGTGAGAGAGTCATAGCCACAGAAACCCAGGGAAACCGGGTGCTAATGCCCAGAACTGTCGGCTGGACTGGGAGATCCCACTATTGCCATAAGCACCCGATTTCCCTGCGTTTCTGTGACTATGACTCTCTCAGTCCACAGTATAAATATTTCCCACTTTCTCGGTCTGTTAGATTTGACAAAGTCATCGGACTCGAAACGTTAGCTCTTTTCTCTCCCTACAGATGCTGCCAGACCTGCTGAGATTTTCCAGCATTTTCTCTTTTTGTTTCAGATTCCAGCATCCGTAGTAATTTGCTTTTGTTTAGGAGAACCGAGATATGTGACCCAAGATAGAAGCTGTTTTTCTGAGTTCTAGTTTCAGGGTTGCAATGTGGAGGCAAGTACAAATGTGTTTATTTTAATAATTGGTTCCACTTTTCTATATAAATGTATAAATTGGGAACGAACAAACTACTGAATATGCCTTTTGAATGTCTATTTTCCAGACACCTATAAGCTTTCTGATAGTATTTATATAGATTTCATGTTTATACAGTTTTTCCTATCTCACTCCCTCACGCACATGCTCTCTCACGCACAGACTCTCGTGTGCTCTTTCACACTCTCACACTCCCTCCCTCTCTCGCACACCCACCCTCTCGCGCTCCCTCCCCTCTTTACCACTCCCTACTTCCCTCTTTCGCTCTCCTGCCTCTCTCTCGCTCTGCTCAATAAGCCAGTGCTTATGTAGTAACATTGTATATCTTGTGTTGCCCTATTATGTATTTTATTTCTTCCCTTTTCTTCCTATGTACTTAATGATCTGTTGAGCTGTTCACAGAAAAATACTTTTCACTGTACCTCGGTACACGTGACAAAAACAAATCCAATCCAATCAATTGTGTAGTCTCTTATACCTAGTGCCTACAAACTCCGATACTCATGCTGCCGTCTTGCACCTGCTGTCTCTCGCACCCACTGTCACTCGCATTCTCCTTCTGAATAGCGCACGCGCTCTCCCTTTGGGTGACGCGAGCGCTCTCTCTTGTACCCTGTCTATCGCACCCTGCCTCTCGCGGCCCTCCCTCTGGCTATCGCGGCCCTCCCACTGGCTATCGTGACCTACCTCTGCCTCTCGCGGCCGCCCTCTGCCTCTCGCGGCTGCCCTCGGCCTCTCGCGGCCGCCCTCAGCCTCTCCCTCTCGCAATCCTCTCGCCTACCGACTATGAAGTCTCGCACTCGCAGTCCTGCACGTGATGTCTCTTTCAGGCGATCGCTCATTTGCGCTCTCTTGCTCACACGCTCTTCCTCACTCGCGTTCTAGCACGCCTGTCCCACGCTCTGTCCCCCTCTCTCTGGCGTGCTCTGTCCCCCTCTCTCTGGCGCGCTCTGTCCCCCCCTCTCTCTGGCGCGCTCTATTCCCCCCCACTCTCTCTGGCGCGCTCTGTCCCCCCCCCCCCTCTCTGGCGCATTCTGCCCCCCCTTCTTTGGCGCACTCTGTTCCCCCCTCTCTGGCGCGCTCTGTCTCTCTTGTACTCTCCCTCACACACTCCATTAAAATTTGGAAAACAGAATTTTCCATTCATAAAACCATGTTTATTTTGCTTCATTGGATTAGGATTTTCTAAATGCTATACAGGTACTAATTTCTGAAAAATAGTTTCCAGCATTTTCTCAGTGACAGGTGTTTGGCTAATTGGCCTATAATTTCCTGCTTTCTGTCTTCCTCCTCTCTTGAATATAAGTATTACACTTGTGCTTTGAGAATTGGCTAGGAATTTTCCAGAATCTATGGGGTTTTTGAAGATTACAACCGATATGTCCATTGTCTCGGCAATCACTTTTGAAACACTGGGAATGTATTTTCCAGGCTACTTGGTCAGCCTTTAGTCTCATTAGTTTTCCTTGTAATTTTTCCTGGAGTAATTCTCTTGTATTCTTGCAATGCTTTCTGTGTCCAACTGTGAAAACAGGTAGAAAATATTTGTTAAATGTCTTTGTCATTTCCTTGGTTTCCCTTATTAATTCCCCAGTCCTCATCCACAAAGGTGGAGGAGCCTAGAACAAGAAGGCATAGCTTTAAGGTGAGAGGGGAGAGTTACGAAATAGGCCAGAGGGGAAATGTCTTCACACAGAGGGTGATGAACATCTGGAATGAGCTGCCAGAGGCAGTGGTAGAGGCGGGTACAATTTCTTCCTTTTAAAAAAAAAGTTAGACAGTTACATGGGCAGGGTGGGTATAGAGGGATATGGGCCAAATGCTGGCAAGTGGGACTAGCTTAGTGATAGAAACTGGGCGGCATGGACAAGCTGGGCCAAAGGACCTGTTTCCATGCTGTAAACATCTATGACTATAAGGACTAACATTCACTTTAACTACACGATTAATTTATATATTTGTAGAAGATCTTGTAACCTGTTTCTATATTTATCTTGTTAGATTACTTTCATATTCTAATTTCTCCCTCATTTTCTTTTGGTCATCCTTCGCTGGTTTTTAAAATGTTCTCAATCTTCTGGCCTACCATTAATCTTTATAGTCTTGTATCCCTTTCTTTCAATTTGATGCCATCGTTAACTTTCTTAATTGGTCACCGATGGTGCATACTCCTTGTAGATTCTTGTTTTCTCAGTGAAATTAAAATTGATTTAATTTTATGCATGTTATAACCCTCACGAGACCCACGGGGATGACCCAATTGATCTCCACGTGGGGCTTGTGGAATACGAGCTCCACAATTGAGGGATAGAGGCCTAGCAGCTGGGGCTCATGAGTCTAGTGTTTAAAAGCCAGCTGGATTGGGAACGGCATGATTGTTAGTCCCACCTGGAGACTTATGTGCGGTATCCGCGTTGCAGCCTTTACTTTTGTTTGCCTAACTAAGCCTTTGTTGCTTAACCTTCTCGAGACGCCTGAAGGTATTAACTGGTAACATACTGGAGAGCCATTGTCCATCATTGGAACAACGATGACTGCAGTTGTTTACGGGCAGCAATCAGTGCACCTGTCACTGACAGTGGTTCAGGGGCCTGGACCCAGTCTGTTGGGCTGCAACTGGTTGCAGAGACTCTGCCTAGACTGGCAGCAGATTTTTAGAATGGATACAGAAGGATTGTACAAGGTCCTGGATAGTTTTCCAAGATGGATTGGGGAAAACAAAAGGAGTCATGGCCAAAATTTACTTGCATCCAGAAGCCCAACCCATGTATTTTATGGGATGCCCGATTCCATTTACCTGTTGGTGAAGTGGACGGCGTGTTCCGCCAGCTGGGAATTATTCGCTCCGTTCAGTTCGTGGAGTGGCAGTAGCCCAGATGGTGAAATCATTTAAGATTGTCTGCCTGTACGGTTATTATAAAATGACAGTGAATAAGACCTCCTGATTGGACAGGTACCCAATTCTGTGCTTGGAGGAAATTTTATGCGAATTTGGCTGGGGGTTCATTCTTTCTACAAGTGGACATAAGCCATGCATACTTCGAGTTGGATGCAGTGTCCAGGAAATATGTGACCATCAGCATCCATGAATACGCCAGGCTTCCATTTGGAGTATCATCTGCCTGCACGATCTTCCAACAGGTTATGGAGAGCATCCTTCAAGGGCGGTTGCAGACCACTCCTCATCAATTGTGATGCCTACCCATATGACATTAGGGCACTGTTGTCCCATCGGATGGATGACGGGACAGAGAGGTCAATAGACTATGTGTCGAAAACCTTGGCGACGGAGAGCTGGGACGCTCAGATTGAAAAGGGAGGAATGGCCGTGATCTTCGCGGTCAAAATGTTCCATTTATGGGCAGCACTTCTCAATCATCATGGATCATAAACCGTTCCTTGACCTTTTTCAAAGAAGATAAGGCGATATCACTGATAGTCAGCCAGCAGCCAGCAATGTGCACTATTGTTGGTGGTGTATGAGTATTCCTTCAGGTATTGCCCAGGCACATAGATTACGCTGCAGATGCCCTGAGCTGACTAATAGTGGACCAAGTTGGGTTGGCACTAAATTTTATGGACATCTTGCCAATCACAACCTCGGAAATTTGTGAGTTAATGCAAAAGGACTTTACAGTGGCAAAGTTGTGACACGTCGCCCTGCATTGGGGACTACACGAAAAGCTGCCTGAAGAACTGCGGGTTTTCACAACTAAGCAACATGAGCTTAGTGTTGAAGATGGCATTCTCCTGTGGGGAGCCCTTGTACTGGTCCCGAGGCAAGGCAGGAAAGCCACGCTGCAAGACCTGCACAATGGGTGGTGCCTGTGGTGTCCAAAACGAAAATACTTGCCAGAAGTTGTGTGGTGGCTGGGACGTGATGGTGACATCGAGAGGTTGGTAATTCAGGCTGGTAAACAGTGTACGTCATGTCAAGAGCATCAAAAATTCCCACCATCAGCTTCACTTCACCCCTGGGAGTGGCAAGGCCAGCCATGAGTGTGGTTACATGCCGATTTTTGCTGGACCTTTCTTTAGGGTCAATGTTCCTGCTACTCATTGGCACCCACTCAAAATGGCTGGACATTTACCGGATGCTGGCTCCCACTTCATGGATCACCATTGAGAAACTACGCTAGTCCTGTAGTCTCCATGGTATCATGGAGGTGCTCCTTACTGATAACGGCACCCCTTTCACACCCAGTGCTTTCTGGCCTGAAGTTCATAACACATCACAAGCGGTTTGAAGTGAAGACTGATGTTTTCTTGGATGGAGAGTTGAAGCAGCCTCCCTCTGGGCAGATTTACCTGCACTGCAGTGCTGACATCTGATCACCCTCTACTCGGGATGACTGTGCGCTCAAATGTGGCCCAAAGAGACGCAGGAGCATCAATGACCACAAGGGAACATTAGTGAGTGCTCCTGGTTCCGTCATTTTCCTGAAAGATTTTAAGAGGGGCATAATGAAATAAGCCACAAGGTCAGTTGAGACAATTTTGGTGTGTTTCCTGTTCAACTGTCAGACTACACTGCATATAATGACCGGGAGAATTACTGATGGGACGAAGACTACGAACTCGTCTAACCCTAACATTTCCCAGCCTTTGTGACAAAGTGGAGAAGAAACTGTACCATGGCCACCAGAAGAAGGACAAAGGGTTCAAGCCAGTGGACACTGTATGTCCAGAATTTTTGGGACGGTGCCCAGTGGCACCCTCATCAGGGGGGAGCTGGTCAGAGTTGATTGGAAGGGGAGCCGAGCAGGGAGGATGGTGGAACAGCAATGGCAGGAGTTTTGGGAGTTACTCGGGAGGCACAACAGAAATTCAAGCCAAAGAAGAGGAATTAGGCTAAGAGGAGGACGAGGTAACAAGGGAACAAGGGAATAACAAGAGAAATCAGGGACAGCATAAGAAAAGAAAAAACATACAAGTGGCCTTTAACAACAAGCAGAGGACAATTAAAAATGCAATAAGGGGTAAGAGGATGAAATGAGTGTAAACTAGCTAGTAATATAAAATAAGATTTCTAGAGATTTTTTTGATATATAAATGTTAAGAGAATTATTATTGGACCACTGGAAAATGAGGCTGGAGAAGTAGCAATGAGGAAGAAAGAAATGGCAGAGGAACTGAATAGGTACTTTGTATTTGTCTTCATGGTGTAATACACCAGTGGCATACCAGAACTTCAAGAGAGGAGGGGGCAGAGGTGAGTTCAGCGGCCATCACAAAGGAGAAGTGCTGGGGAAGCTGAAATGTCTCCTGGATAAATTACCAGGACCGGATGGTCTACACCACAGGGATGGTAGAGGCATTGGTGGTGATCTTTCAGGAATCACTGGAGTTCAGGAGGATTCCAGAGGACTGGAAAATGGTTAATGTGTTTGGGGGCAAGGTACTGGTATGGATAGAGGATTGGCTGACTGGCAGAAGGCAGGGAGTGGGGAAAAAGGGGTCTTTTACAGGATGGTAGCTGGTGACTAGTGGTATTCTGCAGGGGTCAGTGCTGGGGCCACAGCTATTAATGATATACAGTAACAATCTGGAATAAGGAGCTGAAGACGTTGCTAAGTTTGCAGATGGTACAAAGATCTGCAGAGGAACTGGTAGTGTTGAGAAAGCGGGGAAGCTGCAGGAGGACTTGGACAGGTTAGGAGAGTAGACAAAGAAGTGGCAGATGAAATAGAACATAGAACAGTACAGGCCCTTCGGCCCTCAATGTTGTGCCAAGCATTGTCCGAAACCAAGATCAAGCTATCCCACTCCTTGTCATTCTAGTGTGCTCCATGTGCCTATCCAATAACCGCTTGAAAGTTCCTAAAGTGTCCGACTCCGCTATCACAGCAGGCAGTCCTTTCTCCACCCTAACCACTCTGAGTAAAGAACCTACCTCGGACATCCCTCCTATATCTCCCACGCTGAATCTTATAGTTATGCCCCCTTGTAACAGCTACATCCATCTGAGGAAATAGTCTCTGAACGTCTACTTTATCTATCCCCCTCATCATCTTATAAATCTTTAAGTTGCCTCTCATCCTCCTCCGCTCCAAAGAGAAAAGCCCAGGCTCCCTCAACCTTTCCTCATAAGACCTATCCTGCAAACCAGGCAGCATCCTGGTAAACCTCCTTTGCACTAGCTCTCCTAAGCCCTTTTGTTTTTAGCTCATTCCCTGCTATCTTGTAACCCTCAAGCGACCCACCGGAACCTTGTTTTCTCATCCTTACATACTCTTCCTTTTTCCTCTTGACAAGACATTTAACCTCTTTTGTGAACCATGGTTCCCTCACACGGCTATTTCCTCCCTGCCTGACGGGGACATACCTATCAAGGACAGGCAGTATTTGACCCTTGAACAAGCTCCACTTTTCATTTGTGCCTTTCGCTGACAGTTACTGTTCCCATCTATGCTCCCTAATTCTTGCCTAATCACACACTTCCCCCAATTATAAACCTTGCCCTGACGTATGGCCCTATCCCTCTCCATTGCTATAGTGAAAGACACCGAATTATGATCACTATCTACAAAGTGCTTTCCCACAAACAAATCCAACACTTGGCCCAGTTCATTACCCACTACCAAATCCAATGTCCCCCCCCCCCCCCCTCTTGTCGGCCTATCCACATATTATGTCAGGAAACCCTCCTGCACACACTGTACAAAAACTGCCCCATCCAAACTGTTTGACCTACAGAGGTTCCAATCAATATTTGGAAAGTTGAAATCACCCATGCCAACTACCCTGAGACCTCCACACCTATCTATAATCTGTTTTGCAATTTCTTCCTCCACATCTCTATTACTATTTTGATGCCTATAGTAAACTCCTAACAATGTGACCGCTCCTTTCCTATTTCTAACTTCGGCCCATATTACCTCAGTGGGCAGATCCCCTTCGAACTGCCTTTCTGCAGCCGGTAAATTATCCTTGATTAACAATGCTACGCCTCCACCTCTTTTACCACCTTCCCTACTCTTACTGAAACATCTATACCCCGGAACTTCCAACAACCATTCCTGTCCCTGTTCTAACCATGTCCCCGTAATGGCCACAACATCGTAGTCCCAAGTACCAATCCATGCTGTAAGTTCACCTACCTTATTCCGGATGCTCCTTGCATTGAAGTAGATACACTTCAACCCACCTTCCTGTCTGCCGGTACACTCCTGCGACCTTGATACCCTCCTCAGTACCTCACTACTCTCAACACTGGCTTCTGGACTACAGCTCGTTTTCCCATCCCCCTGACAAATTAGTTTAAACCCCCCCCCCCCCCCGGAAGAGCCGTAGCAAATTTACCTCCCAGGATATTGGTGCCCCTCTGGTTCACGTGCAAACCGCCCTGTCTGTAGAAGTCCCACCTTCCCCATAATGTGCTCTGATTATCCACGTACCTGAAACCCTCCCTCCTACACCATCCGTGCAGCCAAGTGTTTGTCTGCTCTCTCTCCCCCTTTTCCTCACCTCACTAGCTCGTGGCACCGGCAACAAACCAGAGATGGCAACATGGTTTGCCCTGGCTCTCAGCTTCCACCCTAGCTCCCTAAATTCCTGTTTTAAATCCCCGTCCCTTCTCTTACCTATGTCATTGATACCGATGTGTACCACGACTTGTGACTGTTCCCCCTCCCCCTTAAGGATTCTGAAAACATGGTCCGAGACGTCACGGACCCTGGCACCCGGGAGGCAACATACCATCCGTGAGTCTCTTTCGATGCCACAGAACCGCCTATCTGCCCCTCTAACTATCGAGTCCTCAATAACTATTGCTCTCCTGCTCTCCCTCCTGAGCCATAGGGACAGACTCAGTGCTGGAGATTCGTTCAACGTGGCTTACCCCTGGTAGGTCATCCCCCTCAACAATATCCAAAACGGTATACTTGTTACTGAGGGGAACAACCACAGAGGATCCCTGCACTGACTGCTTCCTCTGTCACTTGACAACAGCTCCTCCACAAACCACCTTCAAGATACAGTGACCACAATGCACTGATGGAAATTTTCCCCGCAACAGCCAATCAGCAGCTCTGCTCTACTGCCGTCTGCTGCATGCTTGGCTTCACTTGAACACGGAGGGTGTCTTGCTTAGGTACACGTTCTGGATGCAGTGACCGCGATGCGCTGATGCAAATTTTCCCCGGAACAGCCAATCAGCAGCTCCGCTCTACTGCCCTCTGCTGGATGCTTGCCTTCACTTGAACAGGGAGGGTGTCTTGCTCAGGTACATGTTCTGGATGCAGTGACCGCAATGCACTGATGCAAATTTTCCCCGCAACATGGAATACATTGTGGAAAAACACTTTGGAAGGAAGAATAGAGGCATTTCTAAATGGGGAAAGGCTTCGGAAATATGAAGCACAGAGAGACTTGGGAGTCCTAGTTCAGGATGCTCAGGCTTAACATACAGATTCAGTTGGCAGTTAGGAAGGCAAATACAATGCTAGCATTCATTTTGAGAGGGCAAGAATAGAAGAACAGGAATATAATGCTGAGGCTCTATAAGGCTCTGGAATATTGTGTGCAGTTTTGGGCCCTGTATATAAGGAAGGATGTGCTTGTTTTGGAGGGGGTCCAGAGGTGCAGAAGAATGATCCCGGGAATGAAGGACTTGTCATATGAGGAGCGGTTGAGGACTCTTGGTCTGTACTTGGAGTTTAGAAGGATAAGGCGGAATCTCATTGAAACTTACAGAATACGGAGAGACCTAGATAGAGTGGGCGTGGAAAAGATGTTTCCAATAGTAGGAGAGACTAGAACCCGAGGGCACAACCTTAGACTGCAGGGATGATCCTTTAAAACTGGAGGAGAAATTTCTTAACCGGAGGGGGGGACTATGGAACTTGTTGCTGCAGAAGGCTGTGGAGGCCAAATCACTGAATCTCTTTAAGACAGAGATAGCTAGGTTCTTGATTATTAAGGGGATCAGGGGTTACTGGGAGAACGCAGGAGAATGGGGATCAGCTATGATCGAATGGCGGAACATACCCGACAGCCCAATGGCCTAATTCTGCTCCTCTATCTTACGGTCTTAGGGATACTGGGGACCGTGGTAGAGAAGACTGGACCAGTATCCTATACAGTCAAAACCAAGGAGCGGATGGTACGCAAACACGTGGACCATCCTAAAGACAGGAAATCCGCACCAGAGTCAACCCTGCCAGATGAATCAACCACTTGTCCCTCTGCCCGTCATCTATGGGTCCACCCCACCCCCCCCACCCGACCCAGCCCCACAGCCACTGGAACCACAGCTGCGGGAAAAACGGCAAAGGAGACCACCTCCACCTCTAACGACAGAGGGACCTTCTGAGGGGAGGTATGTATTAATCCTCATTAGCTTGATCCAATTGATCTCCCCATGTGGCCCATGGAATACGAGTTTCCCCATTGAGGGGCGGAGGCCTAGTAACAGGTGCTGATGAATCAGGTACTTAAAAGCCAGTATTGGTTGGGACCGGCCTGATAGGTAGTTCTGGCTGGGACTTATGTACTATATACTGCATTGTGGCCTTGGGTCATTGTTCTTTAACCTTCTCAGGACTCCTGAAAATATTATGACACATTTTCTTCTTAAGTACCTGCCATGAGTGATGTATATTCTTACCTTTTAGCTTATTTACCCAGTCCACTCTGCGCACTCTGTCTTCAAACCTTTGTTGTTGATTTAATTTAAGTTTTAAGATATTAGTTTCAGATCCATGGGTGGTATTCTCCCCCCTCCGCTGGGGGGGGGTAGAATCGCCAGTGTGCCGCGCGAACCACGCTGCGCCGCCCCGATCCCCGCACGCGATTCTCCCCCCCCCCCCCCGCAAAGCTCCGGGCCACTCGGAGAATCGCCACAAACGGCGAGCGGCGATTCTCCGGCCCGGATGGGTCGAGCAGCCACGCGCAAACGGCCCAGTCCCGCCGCCGCCATCCACACCTGGTTATTAGATGCTGCGGTATGAAGAGACAAAAGTTCTGTTCCTTTTTCACCAACACACTTTTATTTCTTCCAACACACTCTGCACAAAACTCTACACATCACCAGACCCAGAGGCCACCTGAAGCCCCTTTACATATCAGTGTCAATTATTGGACACTTAACATAAATGAGACAACTAATTGCAATGTCTCTTAACCCATTACTTAACACTGGTCGCTTCTGGCGGGTATTCGTCGCAAAGGCTTGGGGGACGGCCTGTGGGGGGAGGGGTCTGTGTTCCCGGGGGGATCCTCTGGAGTGGCCTGGTGCGCGATCGGGACCAACCGATTGGCGGGCCGGCCTCTCTGTTGGCGGGCCTCCTTTCTTCTGCCGGCGAGCCTGGATCCATCTGCCATGTTTGTGCGGGGCGGGCTGGGGGAGGACGGCCACCGCGCATGCGCTAGTTGGCGCCGGCCCAACTGTGCATGCGCGGGACCCAAGGCGCCGCGTCTTTTACGCTGCGCCGGGCCTCTGACGCTGCGCCAAGACCCCACCCCCGTAAATCCTTCGACGCACCTCCTAGCCCCACGGAGGGGGGAGAATAGGGGTCTGGGAATGGGTGCCGACGCCGGAGTAAAACACTCTGGTTTTTATTCCAGCATCGGCACTTAGACTCCCGTTGGGAGAATCCCGCCCCATATATTTCACCCAGAATCACAGAATTGTCACAATACAGAAGGATGCCATTGGGCCCATCATATCTGCACTGGCTCTCCAAATGAGCATTATGATTTCCTACCATTTCCCTGCCTTTCCTTCATACAACTGAACGCTGATTGATTGTATTCAGATAATCATCTAATGCCCTCTTGAATATCTTGATTGAACCTGCCCCGATCACACTTCCAGGCATCCCAGCCACGGACTATTTATTATGTAAAAAAATGTTTCGGGCAGCATGGTGGCGCAATGGATAGCACTGCTGCCTCACGGCGCCGCGGTCCCAGGTTCAATCTCGGCTCTGGGTCACTGTCAGTGTGGAGTTTGCACATTCTCCTGTGTTGTGTGGGTTTCGCCCCCACAACCCAAAGATGTGCAGGGTAGGTGGATTGGCCACAATAACCTGGCCCTTAATTGGAAAAAATGAATTGGGTACTCTAAATTTATATTTAAAAAAATGCTTTTTACAAATTACTTGAAATCTGTGCTCTCATTTTTCATCTATTATCTTTCTATCCATAAACTGAATACGAAATTTCATGTTATGATTACTCTTGCCTAAAGGATCCTAACTATGAGATCATTTGTGTCATTATTGGGTCTACATAGCCTTTTCCATGGGTCTACATAGCCTTTTCCATGATTGGTTTCATGAAGTATTTTTCTGAGAAACTATCTCAAATGACATGAATTAATCCTCAAGATTATCATTGACAATTTCTCTTGTTTAATCTATATGAAGATTAAAACCATCCACTATTCCTGCAGTATCTTCTTTACAAACACCCTGAATTTATACTCTCATGGGGCAGCATGGTGACACAGTGGTTAGCGTAGCGCCGAGGACCCGGGTTCGATGCCGGCTCTGGGTCACTATCTTTTGCACATTCTCCCTGTATCTGCATGTGTCTCACCCCCGCAACCCAAAGATGTACAGGGTAGGCGGGTTGGCCATGCTAAATTGCCCCTTAATTGGAAAAATTTAAAAAAATAATTATACTCTAGCTTGCAGTGTTACCATTGTTCAGGCGTTAAAAACTACTTCCACCAGTAACGTCTCATCTCTACCCAACTGATTCTACATCTTGATCTTCTAAGCCAAAATCATTTCACACTACTGTGCTGCTGGGTGGCCTGGTGGCGCAGTGGTTAGCACAGCTGCCTCACTGCGCCGAGGACCCGGGTTCGTTCCCGTCCCTGTCTGTGTAAAGTTTGCATATTCTCCCCGTGTCTGTGTGGGTCTTGCCCCCACAATCCAAATGGGCAGCACGGTAACATTGTGGATAGCACAATTGCTTCACAGCTCCAGGGTCCCAGGTTCGATTCCGGCTTGGGTCACTGTCTGTGCGGAATCTGCACATCCTCCCCGTGTGTGCGTGGGTTTCCTCCGGGTGCTCCAGTTTCCTCCCACAGTCCAAAGATGTGCAGGTTAGGTGGGGGCCATGATAAATTGTCCTTGGAATCCAAAATTGCCCTTAGTGTAGGGTGGGGTTACTGGGTTATGGGGATAGGGTGGAGGTGTTGACCTTGGGTAGGGTGCTCTTTCCAAGAGCCGGTGCAGACTTGATGGGCCGAATGGCCTCCTTCTGCACTGTAAATTCTATGATCTATGATAATCTATGTGCAGTGTAGGTAGATTGGCTATGCTAAATTGCCCCTTAATTGGAAAAAAATGAATTGGATACTAACAGCTTCATCACCCTTTTTTCCTTTCCTCCTATCTTTATGAAATGTCAAAAACCCTTTTAAGATTCAGTTCTCAACCTTGGCCACATCACAACCACATCTCCGGAAAGGCTGTTATGCCATATTTTAAAATAATTTTTATTGTCACAAGTCGTTTACATTAACAATGCAATTAAGTTATTGTGAAAATCCCCTAGTCGTCATATTCTGGCGCCTGTTTGGGTACAGAGGGAGAATTCAGAACATCCAATTCATCCAACAGCACGTCTTTCTGGACTTGTGGGAGGCAACCAGAGCACCCAGAGGAAACCCACGCAGTCACAGGGAGAATGTGCAGACTCCACACAGACAGTGACCAAAGCTGGGAATCGAACCTGGGATCCTGGAGATGTGAAGCAACAGAGCTACTCACTGTGCTACCATGCCACCCATATCCATTTATTTTTATTTGTGCCTTCAATTCAGGGTTCAATTCAATTCAGGCAGCAGGGTAGCATGGTGGTTAGCATAAATGCTTCACAGCTCCAGGGTCCCAGGTTCGGTTCCCGGCTGGGTCACTATCTGTGTGAAGTCTGCACGTCCTCCCCCTGTGTGCGTGGGTTTCCTCCGGGTGCTCCGGTTTCCTCCCACAGTCCAAATATGTGCGGGTTAGGTGGATTGGCCATGCTAAATTGGCCGTAGTGTCCTAATAAAAGTAAGGTTAAGGGGGGGGGGGTTGTTGGGTTACGGGTATAGGGTGGATACGTGGGTTTGAGTGGGGTGATCATGGCTCGGCACAACATTGAGGGCCGAAGGGCCTGTTCTGTGCTGTACTGTTCTATGTTCTATAATTCATTCATCCATCTCATGACTGCTGCATGTGTACAAATGAAGACCCTTTGATTTTAAAAAAATAATAATTTTTCCTCCTCTGACCTGATGACAGTATGCTCTTTCCATTTTTTGTCACACAATGGATATCATTACCTGTATTGATACCCTGTCCTATTGCCTTATCCTTTCCCATTACCTTTCTAAATCTCCCCTCACGTGAACCCTCACCATTATTTAGTTTAAAAGCCAGGTTTACTTTTTTTGGTGTGGTTAATGTTGAGGCCCATGTTTCTGTTGATTTTAATGAGTAAGAGTTCTGATATGCACTTTATGTGAAATCTAAATCACTAGGTGTACAATTGAATGGTTTCTTCTTTTATGTAACCACACAACACAATTTAGTACCTATGATAACATTTGATATTTCAAACAATAATATCAAACCTCTCCAATGCAGTCTGAAGACACTCTCGGAGTAATTGAACAACTAGTGCCATCAGGATAAATAATAGTGATTCTTCTGATGTGCCCGATAATCAGTCAAGTGCACGTTTTGGCTGCAGCTCCAAGCCCATCATTTCTATTTCCCCTTTTCTCTTTCTTCTCCTTTTCCCTTTGCTACTCTCGCCACTATATCTCTTTCATTTGTCCAACCTCCGGTACTCTACCCTTTGTGGTAGTATGACTAGGGAGATCATATGACCTTAGAACCAAGCTGCCATTGGTGCAGCAGTCCCGCTGCCCATTGGCCCAGGCAAGTCATGTGCCTCTCTGCCAATTGGCTGTGGCTAGTCATGTGACCCCCCCCCCCCCCCCCCCGCCGATTGGCCGAGAGGATGGTAGCTCCGCCTACAAGGCGGGGTATAAAAGCTCGTACCATGCGGCAGTCAGCCTTTCCTTGTACGACCACTGCCGGGCTCACATCTAGCTTATTAAAACCTAATATTTGGATCCTCTCTACGACTCGTGTCAGATTGATGGTACATCACCCTTACAAATACCAATTAATTAATACTCGTGTTTCCTTCTCTCTTGTATCATCCTGAGCTTGACTCACTCTTAAATAATCCTGCAACTTTCCTTTTTATAAGAACATAAAAAGTAGAAGAGTAAACCATATAGTATCTCAAGCCTGCTCCACAAAACTGGAGAAATAACACCCCTGAGGGCGCCAACCATCTCGAGCATCATAGGAAGGAGCACGCGGAGGCCAACCGTAAACAGCAGAAGGAGAGCGCAGAATCCAGAGCATCCCACCCACCTTATCAAACACCACCTGCCAAACCTGTTACAGAGTCTGCAGACCCCGGATTGGACTATTCAGCCACCGCAGAACCCACCTCACCGAAGTGGAAGCAGGTTATCCCTACAGTGAGGGACTTCCCAGTAAGAAGAAGGCGATCTTTTGCCTCAACTCTATTTTCTCATCCGCTCTTCGTTTCTCTTGATTCCCTGAAAGACCAAAAATCTATCTGTCTTGGCCATAAGTATTTTCAATGAATCATAGCTCTTTGGGTGAGAGAATTCCAAAGATTCGCAATCCTTTGAATGAAGAAATTTCTCCTGATCTTTGCCCTCAATGATTCTCCCCTTAACCTGAGACTGTGCCCTTGTCCTAGATTCCTCCACCAGGGATTCAGAATCTTGCCTGTTTCAATGAAATCGACTCTCATTCACCTAAACCCCAGAGACTATAGGCTAAATTTGCTCAGCCCCTGATCGTATGGCAACTCTCTCAATCCAGCAACCAATCTAGTGAACTTCACTGCATTGCCTCCAATGTAAGTCTATCTTTCCTTAAATCTGGAGACTAATTTCCCACCCTAAATTATCCAGATGTGGTCTCATCAAAGCCCTGTACTACTGTAGTAATGCTTCTTTATTCATGTCCTCCTTTGCATTAAATGTTAACATGCTGTTGGTGTTAATTTTTGATGTACCTGCATGCTAACTTTGCGTTCCTTGTATGGTTATGCCCAAGTGCTTCTGAAAGTTTTTTCAAAATGTTTCACTCCATTCTTAAAGTTACAAAGCCAATGAGCAGAGTGGACAGGGCAAGTCTTTAATCCATCTCATTGCTTGCTCCAAAAAACAATTCAAATTCAACCCAATTCAAGGTCTTCACAAGAGAGACATACAAGATCCAAGCTGACAAGAAAAGGCATTGCATCTCATCTTGGACTTGTTCTGATGCTTGATCTCAGGCAGGCAAGCCCCTCTGAACATCAACATTTATTTTCATCTCTTAAAAATCTTCTGCTTTTCTGTTGTTATTCCAAAGTGAATAATCTCACATTATCCCACATTTATACTCCATCCTGTCAGCTTATTATCCAGTCACTTCACCTGCCTATATCTCTTTGCAGCCTTTGTGTGCCCTCCTGACATCTTTCCCACCTAAATTTGCAACATTAGCAGATTTCGATGCATTGTTCTCTAATTCTTTTTGTGTCATTAATATAGCTTGCAAGTAGCCGGGGCCCCATTAGTCCATGAGCCACTCCACTCGTTGCTGCCTGCCAAGTTGAAAATACCCCACTCTCTGATTCCTGTTAGCCATCATGGAATCATAGAATTTACAGTGCAGAAGGAGGCCATTCAGCCTAACGAGTCTGCAACGGCACTTCGAAAGAGCACCCTACTTGCATGCCTCCACCCTATCCCCATAACCCAGTAACCTCGTCTAACCTTTTGGACACTAAGTGGCAATTTAGCATGGCTAATCCACCTAACCTGCACATCTTTGGACTGTGGGAGGAAACCGGCGCACCGGGAGGAAACCAATGCAGACACTGGGAGGAAGTACAAACTCCACTAAGACAGTTACCCGAGCCCGGAATTGAATCTGGGTCCCTGGAGCTGAGGCAGCAGTGCTAATCACTGATCCGTCGTGCCACCCATTTGTTTGATGGTCCTTCAATTGAATCTGGAGGATGCGGCAACGGCAATGCTGATGCTCTAGCCTCGATTGCAGTGCAGTGGTGCATGTCTGACATCAGTGCAATCCTGTGGAAGGGCTTTACGGAAATGTAGAGTACCATGAAGGGGCTGGTTTAGCACAGGGCTAAATAGCTGTCTTTTAAAGCAGACCAGGCAGGAGAGCAGCACGGTTCAATTCCCGTACCAGTCTCCCCGAACAGGCGCCAGAATGTGGCGACTAGGGACTTTTCACAGTAACTTCATTTGAAGCCTACTTGTGACAATAAGCGATTTTCATTTCATTTCATTTCATGAAGCATTGCCACAGCACACTGCACAAGAGTCAGATAGCAGTACAGGAACATGCACAGCACAGGATTCTCATCAGCAGTACAGGTGGTGCTATTAACTGTGTGAATACAAAGCTGCACAGTTCTGCATTGCTAGATTTGACAGACTGATCAATTGTTTGGAAACAACAAGGAACCCAGACTTCATCCAGAGACATGTTACAGAATGCTCTCATGCAAACTGCTGGCCATTCAACTCAGGTGCCCAGCACTACAGATATGGCTAGAAAAGGAGCAAGCAATGCAGTTTATCAAAGTGGTTATGTATCTTTTCACTCTATTCATGCTTCTCAAATTAATGAGAATGTAGCTGAGAACAGGCAAGTGTTGACAGCGACTACAACATCAGATGCGTCTTAAATGTCACAGAGGCCTTGCTTAATCCATAATAATCTTTTTTAAATTTAATAAATTTAGAGTACCCAATTATTTCTTTTTCCAATTCAGGGGCAATTTAGCATGGCCAATCCACCTAACCTGCACATCTTTGGTTATGTGGGTGAAACCTACACAGACACGGGGAGAATGTGCAAACTCCACTCGGACTTTGAACCAGAGCCGGGATTGAACCTGGGATCTTGACGGCGTGAGGCAGCAGCACTAACCACTGCCGCCCAATAATCTTTATTATTGTCACAAATAGGCTTACATTAACACTGCAATGAAGTTACTGTGAACTGCCTGAGTCATCACATTCCGTCACCTGTTTGAGTACACAGAGGGAGAATTCAGAATGCCCAATTCACCTAACAAGCACATCTATCGGGACTTGTGGGAGGAAACCCACACAGACATGGGAGAACGTGCAGACTCTGCACAGGCAGTGACCCAAGCGGAAGTCGAACCTGGGATCATGGTGCTGTGAAGCAACAGTGCTAACCATTGTGTTACTGTGTACACTACTCCTTTACCCTTTACAGATATATAGATGTGTAAGGATAACATAAGTTCTGTCACCTTCGTATCCATGTTTATTTCTTTTTTTCATAAATTTAGAGTACCCAATTTACTTTTTCCAATTAAGGGGCAATTTAGCGTGGCCAATTCACCTAGCCTGCACATCTTTGAGTTGTGGGGGTAAAACCCACGCAAACACGGGGAGAATGTGCAGACTCCACACAGTGACCCAGAGCTGGGATCGAACCTGGGATCTCGGTGCTGTGAGGCATCAGGGCTAACCCACTGCGCCACAGTGCTGCCCACTCCATGTTCATTTATTTCGGAAGGAGTCCTCCCCGTCTTTCAACGGGTCCATCCAGCCTTCTCCCTCTGTCTGAATCCATCCCTCTGGCCTCCTACTCATTCATGGTCTTTCATTGAGAACTGCCGGCGATTTCACTGTCTCCAACCAGCCTCCTTGAGAGCTTGCTGCACATTGTTCTCTCAGAACTTGCTGCACATGTTCTCTCAGGTCCAATCCTGGCTTTGTTATCAAACCAGCTGGAAAGGATGGGGCTGTTGTTTTCTGGGTTAAAGGAGCGTGAGAAAAAGGTAGGCTGAGATTGGAGCTGGGAGGATCAAAGAGTGGGAGAGTGAGACTGCACAGGGTGTGTCTGCTTTGGATGAGTGGGAGTGTTTTTGGAGTTGGGTGGACACAGGGAGTTAGGTGTAACTGGGAGACAGTGAAACTGGAAAGACTAGTGCGGAGCTCAGTCTTGACAGGAGCGAAGCACAGTCGAGTTTCATAAACACCAAGGTCGGATTCCTATCCTCATTGACTTTGCTGTGAGTGTCACAGTGAAACAGTCGTCGGTATAAAAAGTGTTTTCTTTATTTGGAGGGGAATACTTGGTATCGGTATTCACAAGGGAGAAGGACATGACTGATGTTGAGGTCAAGGAGAGGTGTGTGAATCATATACAGAAGTTCAAGGCCATGTCCAATGTTCGCTATATTTTTTACCCTGCTATGCATGGCTCGTTTGTTACACTGCATGGTCCCTTTAAGATTGCCGCACAGTTACACATGCATGTATCTTAACGGGAATATTGGGTACGCACAGCTCGGTAGGTTCATCTCTTGGTTACCAATCGTGGTAACCACCAAAGTGGTTGGCTGGTCTGATTAATGAGGAGCTTCCATCACCTGCAAAGAAAATAGAAAAACCTGCGCTGCAAACTGTCTCACCGTGCCAATATATTACCCAACTCCAAGAGCTTATTAACCTTTTATGTGGCACCTATTTGAAGCCCACGACACCTAATAGTTCCCTTTTATCTACCTTATTACATCCTCAAAAGTCTCTGAACAAATTTGAAAAACATGATTTTTCCCATTTCTAAAACCAGGTTGACTTTGTCTAATCATATTATAATTTTTTAAGTATATTGTTGGGACATGTTTAATGTTAGATGCCAGACTTTCCTGATGACTAATGTCAGTCTGACTGGCCTGTAGTTCCCTGATTTCTCTTTACCTCCTTTTGTGTACATTTCCTAACTTCCTATCAGCTGGCACTATAATAGAATCTATAGATTTTTGAAAAATCATAAACAGCACTATCTATTACCTCTGTAGTGACCAATTTTCCAACCCTAAGATGCAAGCTATCTCTTGAGACATCCAGCAGACTCCATCCATATGGAGAACTACATTGAATATATTGCACAAACTGGCTATTTGGCCCAACAAGTCCATGTCAATATTTATGTACCACTTGAGTCCCATCCTATCCTTCCTCAGCAAACTCTCATCAGAATAATCCTCTATTCCTTTCTACCTTACTTGCTTATCTAGCCTTGTACTATCTGTGTCTAGTTTTGCTTTTTCCCCACAAATGGAAGCACTCGTTTCTAATCTATCAAAATCTTTCAAAATTTTATGGACCTCTTTGGTCATCCCTAAGCCTTGTATTTTCAAGGAATAAAGAAACCCAGCTTGATCATCCTTTCCTGCTACCCATCACCTCACTTTCTGGTATCGGCCTTGTAAATCTTATAAATCTTTTTTGCACCCTCTCCAATGACTCTATATCCTTTTTATAATTTGCTAATCAGAACTATACACAGCACCCCAAGTGTGTTATAACCAAGGTCGGATACATGTGTGGTGTAACTTTTCTTCTTTCCAATTCTATCTTTCTACAGTAGAAACAAATCTTCGAAACATAGAAAATAGAAGCAGGAGGAGGCCTTTCGGCCTGCTCCGCCATTCATTATGATCATGGTTAATAATCAAGTTCAATACCCCGATTCTGTCTTTCCCCCTGACCCTTTAGCCCCAGGAGCTATATCTAATTCCTTCATGAAATTACACAATGTTTTGTCCTCAATTACGTTCTCTGGTAGTGAATTCCAGAGTCTCAATCTCTGTGTGAAGAAATTCCTCCTTACCTCAGTCCTAAAAGGTTTACGACTTTTCCTCAAACTATGACTCCTAGTTCTGGACTCCCAATCTTTCTGAATCCACCCTGTCTAATCCTGTTAGAATTGTGTAAGTTTTTATGAGATCCTCTCTCACTCTTCTGAACTCCAATAAATATAGTCCGAACCAAGGGTGGTGCACTGGTTAGCATTGCTGCGTCATGGCGCTGAGGACCTGGGTTCGATCCCAGCCCTGGGTCACTGTCCGTGTGAAGTTTACACATTCTCCCAGTGCATTATTTTCTGAGCATCTGGAAAGACACTGGTTGATTAGGGATAGTCAGCACGGATTTGTGAGGGGTAGGTCTTGCCTTACAAGTCTTATTGACTTCTTTGAGGAGGTGACCAAGCATGTGGATGAAGGTAAAGCAGTGGATGTAGTGTACATGGATTTTAGTAAGGCATTTGATAAGGTTCCCCATGGTAGGCTTATGCAGAAAGTAAGGAGGCATGGGATAGTGGGAAATTTGGCCAGTTGGATAACGAACTGGCTAACCAATAGAAGTCAGAGAGTGGTGGTGGATGTCAAATATTCAGCCTGGAGCTCAGCTACCAGTGGTGTACCGCAAGGATCAGTTCTGGGTCCTCTGCTGTTTGTGAGTTTCATTAATGACTTTGATGAGGGAGTTGAAGGGTGGGTCAGTAAATTTGCAGATGATACGAAGATTGGTGGAGTTGTGGATAGTGAGGAGGGCTGTTGTCGGCTGCAAAGAGACATAGATAGGATACAAAGCTGGGCTGAGAAGTGGCAGATGGAGTTTAACCCTGAAAAGTGAGAGGTTGTCCATTTTGGAAGGACAAATATGAATGCGGAATACAGGGTTAACGGTAGGGTTCTTGGCAATGTAGAGGAGCAGAGAGATCTTGGGGTCTGTGTTCATAGATCTTTGAAAGTTGCCACTCAAGTGGATAGAGCTGTGAAGAAGGCCTATGGTGTGCTAGCGTTCATTAACAGAGGGATGGAGTTTAAGTGCCGTGAGGTGATGATGCAGCTGTACAAAACCTTGGTAAGGCCACATTTGGAGTACTGTGTGCAGTTCTGGTCACCTCATTTTAGGAAGGATGTGGAAGCTTTGGAAAAGGTGCAAAGGAGATTTACCAGGATGTTGCCTGGAATGGAGAGTAGGTCTTACGAGGAAAGGTTGAGGGTGCTAGGCCTTTTCTCATTAGAACGGAGAAGGATGAGGGACGACTTGATAGAGGTTTATAAGATGATCAGGGGAATAGATAGAGTAGACAGTCAGAGACTTTTTCCCCAGGTGGAACAAACCATTACAAGGGGAAATAAATTTAAGGTGAATAGTGGAAGATATAGGGGGGATGTCAGAGGTAGGTTCTTTACCCAGAGAGTAGTGGGGGCATGGAATGCACTGCCTGTGGATGTAGTTGAGTCGGAAACATTAGGGACCTTCAAGCGGCTATTGGATAGGTACATGGATTATGGTAGAATAATGGAGTGTAGATTAATTTGTTCTTAAGGACAGCACGGTAGCATTGTGGATAGCACAATTGCTTCACAGCTCCAGGGTCCCAGGTTCGATTCTGGCTTGGGTCACTGTCTGTGTGGAGTCTGTACATCCTCCTCGTGTGTGCGTGGGTTTCCTCCGGGTGCTCCGGTTTCCTCCCACAGTCCAAAGATGTGCAGGTTGGGTGGATTGGCCATGATAAATTGCCCTTAGATTATCATAGAATTTTGGATACTATGATTAAGCTAGGACAAAAGTTCGGCACAACATCGTGGGCATCTCACCCCCACAACCCACAGATGTTCAGGGTAGGTGGGTTGGCCATGCTAAATTGTCCCATAATTGGGGAAAAAAGGTACTCTACACTAAAAAAATATACATATAAAGTCCTAACCGACTTCATCGCTCCTTATGTGACAGTCCCTCCATCCCAGGAATCAGCATGGTAAACCTTTGCTGCACTGCTTCCATAGCAAGAACATCCTTCCTCAGATAAGGTTATCAAAACTGCACACAATACTCCAGGTGTGGCCTCACCAATGCTCTATAAAATTGCAGTAGTGCTTTGTTTGACTTATTCAACTGTGTGGCGACTTTTCCATGATGTGAATTTAGACTCAAGATCCATTTGCATCTCTATCCTGTTGAGGTTGCATTTTTCCAAGTAATCTGCTGAAGTCTTGCAGAATTTTGACTATCTCTCCCAAATTGTTGTCATCCTCAAATTAAGGCATGTGTGATTCCAAAGTCTAAATCATTGGTCCCAGCACTGATTCTTGTGAGGTCCTGTTTTTTTTCCCTCAACCTAACTCTGCTTTCTGTCTTGCAACCAGCTAGCTATCCATTCTACCACTTCTCTCCTGACCCTGCATTCTCTGATCTTATTCAACAGTCTATTCTATGGCCCCTTATCAAAGGCTGTTTGGAAATCCAGATAAGCTACATCGCACTGCATCACACCCATACTCTGTCTCTGCCACCAGCCAACCCCCCACCCCACCAAAGAATCCAATAAAGTCAGTCAAGCAAGTCCTTGCATTTTGAAATCCACAATAACTATTCATTGTTATACTTATTTATTTTGGATGTTGACTTTGATCAAGAATAATATTACAGTTCCACAAAGGAATGATATTTAAAGATTGACACAACTGGGTATCGTCGTATAGAGATTCAGTGACTTGCTGAGACAAACCTGGAGTATCGTGTACAGTTTTGGCCTTCTAATCTAAGGAAGGAAAGATATAAGTGCAATGGGGGTTCACAAGAATAATTTATGAGTTGGCAGGATTGTCCCAAGAGGAGAGATTGAGGAAACAGAGTCTCTATAAATTAGAGCCATGATGTGGAGATGCCGGCGTTGGACTGGGGTGAGCACAGTAAGAAGTCTTACAACACCAGGTTAAAGTCCAACAGGTTTGTTTCAAACACGAGCTTTCGGAGCACGGCTCCTTCTTCAGGTGAATCACCTGAAGAAGGAGCCGTGCTCCGAAAGCTCGTGTTTGAAACAAACCTGTTGGACTTTAACCTGGTGTTGTAAGACTTCTTACTATAAATTAGAGTGATTGCACTGAAACTTGTGAAGTTCTTCCAGCACATGACAAGATAAATGTAGATTGGATGTTTCCCCTAGCTGTTGAGTCTAGAACCAGCGGGTACAGTCTCAGCATAAGAGGCAGGCCATTTAGGACTGAGATGAGGACAGAGTGGATTTACAATGAAACACACCGTGCCTAGGCACAGGGCCCCGATCAATGTGGGGTCCTATGCTGGCTGATGCACCGGGCATCTAATCAGAGTCTGATTACCCTGCAGTTGCTGAAAGGCTCTTGAACCTGTCAGCAGGAGACTCTGGTGAGTCTGAAAGAGTGAAAAACACTGGTCCGAATTGTACCAATGGTTAACTTGAGGTGCATGCTGGGAAGAAAAAGAAGCGACTCGACGAGGAGGGAGAAGCAGTGAGTGCTGAGGTTTTACCGTTATTGCAAAATGCGAGCAGATTTATGACTTGACGCAGGGCAGGCCAGTATCAGCAGGTGCCAAAAGCCACCTCGTGGTGAGGTCAGCTGCCGAGTAGAGCAGCAGGCAAGGTGAGCAGCGACTGAACCCAGGGCTGAGAGCAGGCCAGCAACAGTGAGGAGCGCCGATGTAATGTCCAGGCGGCTCTGGCAAATAGCTGCCTGTGAGAGGGCAGCTCTGTCTGGGCCTTGGCCAGCAGCTGCACAGAGTGCCCCAGGCCTTGGACATGCTAATCCATATACAAAGCCCCCCCCCTTCATATATCTATCCTTCCTTAGATTAGAAGGCCAAAACTGGTGCATGATCAGCACCACCTCCTTCTCCTACAGGTGGTTCGATGCTTCCACCTGCACCTGCAGGTTCTGGATGCTCGCTGACAACACTTCATGTAGTCCCTGGCACTGTGACTGCATCTCCACTATAGATGGACTGTCCATTCCAGAAGCTCTCAACCCATCTGGACGGCAGCTAGTCCCTGGGGTCGGTATGCCCTCCGACTGTCTTGGCCCTCAGGGGATCCTACCTCCACATGATGTACCTGAGTAGCTGTGTGGTGTGCACCA
Source organism: Scyliorhinus canicula (assembly GCF_902713615.1). Classification (NCBI taxonomy): domain Eukaryota; kingdom Metazoa; phylum Chordata; class Chondrichthyes; order Carcharhiniformes; family Scyliorhinidae; genus Scyliorhinus; species Scyliorhinus canicula. The sequence goes on from NC_052147.1 coordinate 228,282,016, forward strand.
GAGGGCATCCCAGGAGCCTCTTCACTAAAGTGCCCAACCAAGGTGAGTCTCTGGGATGGTGGAAGGTGTTGGAGATGGGAAATCAATGTCATCCCCGGACCAGAGCTCCGGGGTGTTTTGGGTCATAGGCATATGGCTCCCCTCCGTCTCTGTGTCCCCGTCGCTGGTTGGCACACCGTGGAGGGGGTGGGCTCATGTTGTGGCACTGGCTGGGGGCACCAGATGGACCCACCCCACAATCAGCAGGTCCAGCAAGACCCAAAAAAGACGCATGATTAGACTGTGGGCTGGTGGGGGTGCTGGTGGTGTGGTTGGGGGGGGGTGGGGGGGGGGGGGGGGGGGGAATTGACAGGTGTCATAGGGAACCGCAACTAAACGGGGTCTCACTTCCTCGCCCGCAGCCGACCTCCAACCCAGCTACTTACCTTTCCTCAGGACTGCAACCACTGTCCAGGGCCCGTCGCTGTGCCGCGCTGATGGTCCGCAGGTTCAGCGGTCCCCCGCTCCCAGTTGTTACGTCAGCTTTCTTCTGGAGGGCAGGGAAACAAAAAGCGACAGTGTTAGACAGTCCTATGCATGCAGCCCAGTGGATGGGTAGCTAGTGGCTTCAGTCGCCAGGGACCTCGACCATGGCAGCTGGTTGGGGTGCCAGCATGTGGTGCAGGGTGGGGGTTCGGCCGCCTTTCTGGGTGGGGGTGGGTGTCTCAGCTGTGTAGGATGGGGGATGGTGTCAGGGGCACAGTGCTGCCTACTTACCCTGGCTGCCCTGAGGTGGTCATGCATTTTTTCTTTTGCATTGCAGACTGGTCTGGAAGATGTTACTGGTGGCGCTTTCCGCCTCTGCCACCTGCGCCCAGGCACGGCGAACGGCGGTGGCTGACAGCTTCCTACCTGGGCTGGGGTACAGGGTGGCTCGCCTCTTCTCCACGGCATCCAAGAGGTGCTCCAGTATGGCATCCGTGAAACGTGGGCTGCACATCTTGCTACCATCTTATTGGCTGGGATGGTGTGTGGGGAGTGAAGTGTGTATGTGCGGCTGCAACAGTGGTGCAGCTCCTTGGGCGAAATTCTCCGACCCCCAGCAGGGTCGGAGAATGGCCCAGGGCCGCCAAAAATCCCGCCCCCGCTGTGGCAGAAATTCTCCGCCACCCGGGAATTGGCGGGGGCGGGAAACGCGCTGCACTGAGCGGCGAGCCCCCTGCGGCGATTCTCTGGCCCGCGATGGGCCGAAGTCCCGCCGCTGGGAGGCCTCTCCCGCCGCCGTGGTTTGAACCACCTCTGGTGGCGGCGGGATCGGCGGCACGAGCGGGCCCCCGGGGTCCTGGGGGGGGCGTGGGACGGTGGCCAGGCCCGCGATTGGGGCCCACCGATCGGCGGGTGGGCCAGTGCCGTGGGGGCACTTTTTCCCTTCCGCCGCCGCCACGGCCTCCAGCATGGCGGATGCGGAAGAGAATCCCCCAGCGCGCATGCTGCCGCTGACGTCACCACCGGCGCATGCGCGAACCGGCGAAGGCCTTTTGGCCAGCCCCGGCGCCGGGCGTCAAAGGCCGCTGGTGCCGGTTTTGGTGCCAGTCGGCATGGTGCCAACCGCTCCGGCGCGGGCCTAGCCCCTCAATGTGAGGGCTTGGCCCCCAAAGGTGCGGAGAATTCCGCACCTTTGGGGAGGCCCGACGCCGGAGTGGTTGGCGCCACTCCGCTACGTCGGGACCCCCGCCCCGCCGGGTAGGGGAGAATCCCGCCCCTTATCTCTAAATCAGACCTTAGCCTGTCTCTCTACTTCTCTGCAATTTCTCCTTTGAGTGCTTGACTTTGTTTAACTTCATGCTTCTGGTTCTCTACTGCCCACCCAAGTACCATGCCAGGTTCTGCAGCAAAATATTGGCTGGGATTTTCAATTGGCCCATGGGAGTGAGAGCAGGAGTGGGTGTGCTTTGAAAATAATGCTCCTGGGTGGCATGTCTGTGTCCCCTGTGCCTCTCAGACATGCCAAAAGTTTCATAGAAAGGGCCAAGTGTGGTGAAGTTGCGAAACGGCTTGCCTCTGATTAGTCGTCTGTTCGGTTCCTTGAGCAGTTTGCTAATGACCCATGGAAGGTCAGAAAGCAATTTTCAATTTGTAAAGTATCAGATCCAGTCTAGTGCATTTTAGTGAATAGCTGTTGGGCTCAATGTAGAGAGAAATTGAATGTTTTAAAAAAAATTCTGAAATATATTTGACACTTGAAAATTTTGCTTGGGGTTTGACTCATTACCTTTTCGTTGGATGTTTGATGATTTTTTTGTACATTGTAGCAATTGACTATCTTCTGCAAGACAGTGGCATGTCCCATCATGGCTACCGTATGCCTTGACTGCTCCTGTTTTTCAGGCAGCTCAGCTCAGATTCATTAATTGGACATGAAACTTGCCTCTGGCTCAATTTGCCTAAAATTTCAATTCCTCCAATCAAATTTCCACCCCTTCCACAATACTGAAATAATGGCCCTCGTCTGGTTCAATCCTTAAATATCTCATCACAGCCAGAGGATCATGTGCAAATGATTCTCTTCTACACCAATATCGCTGAAGCAACATCAAGGATCTATCTTTGGGTTCTTCCATTTCTCACATACATGATACTCCTGGAGAAACTCATCTGAAAACACAACATCAAGTTACACATGTATGCTGACATCTCACCTTGGCTTCTCTTGCTCCCTTCACTGTCCCAAATTTGTCATACACATTTCAAATATGCAGAACTGAATTTCAGATATGCATAACTGGATGAGTGAAAATTTCCTCAAAATATTGAGAAGATCAAAGCCTTGTCAAGGCCTAGTGGAGCCTAGTAATTAAGTGCTAAGGGTGCTATTTGGGAAACAAAATTGTATCATTTGAATTAATTCAAGTGATAACCCAGGTCCCAGAACATCCAGAATAGAACCCAATGCATGTGTGCATTTCAGCTATGAATTATACTGACTGCCATTTTAATGATGAAAACATATGTGCACAGCTAATGCCTGCTAGAAGTAATCAGGCAGATTCTGACATCAATCAACATGCAGCACTGATTGAACAGTTGTTCTGCCACCATGGACAAGTACGTGGACAATTCCAGCCCCACCTGTCCCAGAGTCACAACACAGGTGAATTAACCAATAATTTTTATTAAAAAATCATTGTAATCTTTTGGCCCTTGGCTGGCCAATAATTACAGTCACCAGGTTTGTAATTTGAAACAAAATTAACATTTATAACTAGAACAAGTATGAAATATGCAGTAAACACATCTGCTGAATGTCGAGCTATACCTTATTCCCCATTAACTGCTTCAACTTCTACCCACATCACAAGACAGACAAACACAGAAGGGGGGGGGAAGGTGGAAAAATAATGAAGGTTGAGTTGAAAAGATAAGAGTCCTTGCTTCAGATGATGAGTTCTTCAATGTACTCTCTTCACAGTATAAGTGTGGATTAAAGTCTGTGGTCTTTGCAGCTCAGCAGCATATCTTACAGCTTTTCAGGAGAGATCTCTGGCTTCATATCAGCCTGTTCTAAGTGAGAGTTATCAGATTCTGTATTCAGCTTGCACAGCCAGTTCTGCAGAGAGATGTGCTTCTCACAGTGTCCTTTTGGTGTGGATTAACTAGATATTCCTGGAGTAACTCGGTTAGATTTCTCCATTCAGACTTCAGAATTGAAAGTGAAACCATATGGTATCTCATGCCTTTGAGAAACAATCCAGTGAAATAATATCCAATCACCACCTGTTACTGGGCAGGGCCCAACCAGCCGGGCCCATTCATTGGCCACCAGCTGCATAAATCAAATCGAGTCATCACTGATCTCTTCTGCTTCTGCAATCCTCTGCTTGAATTTAAACGGACAGGCCACATACAAACTGCTTTGCCTTAAAGTCACAGGTCTACCAATCATGGTGGGTGGCACAGTGATTGGCACTGCTGCCTCACAGCGCCTGGGACCGGGTTCAGTTCTGGCCTTGGGACACGATCTGTGGGAAATTTAAACATTCTCCCTGTGTCTGTGCGGGTTTCCTCCGGGTGCTCCAGTTTCCACCCACAGTCCAAAGATTTTAAAAAAATAAATGAAAAAATGAAAATCGCTTATTGGCTTCAATGAAGTTACTGTGAAAAGCTCCTAGTCGCCACATTCCGGCGCCTGTCCGGGGAGGCTGGTACGGGAATCGAACCGTGCTGCTGGCCTGCTTGGTCTGCTTTAAGCCAGCGATTTAGCCCAGTGAGCTAAACCAGCCCCTGAATGAAATGAAAATCGCTTATTGTCACGAGTAGGCTTCAATGAAGTTACTGTGAAAAGCCCCTAGTCGCCACATTCTGGCACCTGTCCGGGGAGGCTGGTACGGGAATTGAACCATGCTGCTGGTCTGCTTTAAAAGCCAGTGATTTAGCCCAGTGAGCTAAACCAGCCCATGAGTTAAACCAGCCCAATTTTAGCTCTAATTTTATAGTATCCAATTTTTTTTCAATTAAGGGGCAATTTAGCGTGGCCACCTATCCTGCACATATTTGGATTAAAGGACGGTGGGCCGGGTTCAAACTCAGGTCCTCGGCGCCGTGAGGCAGCAGTGCCAACCACTGGGCTCCTGTGCCACCCCTCCACAGTCCAAATATGCACTCGGTACATGGATTGGACATGATAAATTGTCTTTTGGTGTCCAGGGATGTGCAGGTTAGGTTATGGGGTCGCAGGGATCCGGGGGGGGGGGGGGGGGGGGGGTGGAAATGAGTGTAGTGTTCATTTGAAGAGTCAGTGCAGACTCAATGAGCCAAATAGTTCCCTTCTGCTCTGTAGTGCAGAGGATGATTCTGTAGGGATTCTATGATTCATCCATGGATCAAAGATGCGTTGGCAAAACAAAAGAAAGGGGAAATAAGAGAATGAATGGCTCCATCAATTGACAATTCCTTGAAATGTAGCATGGCTGGAGCAGGACAGCTTGTTTCAAGAGAAAGAAGAAGAAAGAGGAAGGGTGTATCAACCTAGAAAACACCATTCTGCCATGGCTGCTTATGAAGAACTAATCTCTGAACAAATTCCCCATTTACCAACTGTTCCTCACCTTCCCTTTGCCACTGTCACACAATGCTGAAAGTCACCACAAAATAAACATTCCAAAGCAAATCTATAAACTAAACATTCAATATTGCATGCGAAAGTCAGTCACCCTTCTTACTTGTCTACCCTGTGCCTTTGCCTGTCCTGGTTCTCCTATGAAGTACTGACCCAAAGGCTGCAGAAAGGCTGGTGTGAGACTGTTGACTGCAGGATGTTCTTGGATGATGATCTTGAACAACCTTTCAGCCTAAAAGGTTTAGTTGTTGACAGCACTACTTTTGCATGGGCTGCACTTTGCTGATGATTGAGAGTAGACTGATTGGGAGATAATTGGCTGGGTTGGATTTGCCCTCCTTTTTGTGTATATTAACTTTCTGGGATTCATGTACAGTGATAACCCTCTATCAACTTTTCACAGTTGTGTACCATTTAATTAATTCCAAAATTTCATTCCATCCACCATATTCTCGCTCATTCACTTAAGTTGGATATCCCTTTGCAGCCCCATTTCATCCTCCTCACAGCTTGTTCTCCCATCTGATTTTTTCGCATCAACAACTTGTATTCATTACACTCAATCCTGTCATTAAATTCATTGATTTAAATGGTAAATAGCTGAGGCCAATGCTGTGGGGCTGGATTCTCCCTTAGTTGATGCCGAAATCGCAAAACGCGATCGAGTGGAGAATAGGTTCTGACACCGAAATAGAACCTGCCGCCGATTACACACCAAATCGAGATTCTCCAGTCCCCCAAAAACGACAAAATCGCTGCGCCCGCCATATGGCCTGAAAGTACAGTAGGTATCTCATTCACGGTCCTTCGCAATTCAGCGCTTGGGGTGGGTCGAATTCCCAACGGCGTGTTTCTAATGTGCTATAAAAATTGGTGAACCTGCCGCAGCAGAGAGAGGAGGTAGGAAGTGGCGGGGGTGACTGCGGGCTGCCGGCTCGGCCATCAGCCATGCTTTCTGCAGGGTGGGGCTGCCAGGGCTGGGGGAGGGGAGGGGTAGGGGTGGGGGACAGGTCGAGCAGTCGGGGTGCCCCGCAACAGGACAGGTGGCCATATTGCTGGCTACCCACCCCGGCCCCATGGTGGGCGCAGTGAAAATGGACGCATGGATGGGCCCCCCCCCACCCGGAGTAACACCTGCGGCAGCCCCCAGTGAGGTCAATGCCATCCAACGGTGCCCCTGGCAGCAGTGATGGCCGCCAGAACTGGGGGCACCGACGAGGTGCGGGGTGGGGGGCATGAGTGGTTGGGATGTATGGTGACAACTGGGGCCACCGCGTAGCCCATGGTACCTGGTTGGGCACGGGTGTATGTGCCATGATAACATGTTTGCCCTGCACCCGCTGCAGAAAATAATGGCTTTCGGACATCAACCTGTGATGCTGGCCGCCGTGGCGATGGCCGCTGCCCTGCATGAAGCCCTGTGGCAACATGTGCGGGGCCAGCTCAGAGAGGCGGCGGAGGATGCAGCAGAGGAGCAGCTTCAGAGGGGCAGGTGGCAGCCGTCCAGGCTGGGGGGCTGGCCGCCCAACAGGCTGAGGAGGAGGTGCCAAGGAGGCGCCCAATGAGGCCACGTGCCTACTGCGACCGCATGTCCTTTGAGGACCTTCCAGACCGGGCATGTAGAAGGAGACTGAGGTTGAGCAGGGAGACACTGCGGCACACCTGGCACCACATAGGTATGAGGGAGGACACCCGCTACCGGTGGCCATCAAGGTGACGGTCGCGCTGAACCTTTACACAACGGGGTCCATCCAGTCGCCGAATGGGGACCTGTCCGGGATATCGCAGGCATCGGTGCACAGGTGCATCCATGCAATCACGGGCGCCCTGTGTGTCCAGGCGGTGTGGTGCAGCCAGTACCCTGTGGACCGCGCCCAGCAGGATGCCAGGGCAGCGGGCTTCACTGCCATTGGCGGGATAGGGTCCAGGGCGCTAGAGATGAGATGCATGTCGCCCTACTGCCACCAGCAGATACCAGGCTGCTGTTCATCAACAGGAAGGGCTACCATTTGATGAACATTCAGGTGGTCTGTGACCATCAGATGCGAATCCTGCACGCCTATGCCCGATTCCCGGGCACTTTACATGACACCTTCATTATGGCTCACTCGGTGATCCTCGACATGTTCGAGGGACACCCCCCCCCGGCTGCGGGGCTAGCTGCGGGGCTAGCTGCTGGGTGACGGGTGACCCGTTGCTGCCATGGCTGATGACAAAGAACAAATAAAAATACAGCACAGGAACAGGCACTTCGGCCCTCCAGCCTGTAAAAAAAATTTCCACGCATATCTCCCTTAAACTTTCCCCTTCTCACCTTGAAATCGTGACCCCTTGTAATTGACACCCCCACTCTTGGAAAAAGCTTGTTGCCATCCACCCTGTCCATACCTCTCATAATTTTGTAGACCTCAATCAGGTCCCCCCCTCAACCTCCGTCTTTCCAATGAAAACAATCTTAATCTACTCAACCTTTCTTCATAGCTAGCACCCTCCATACCAGGCAACGTCCTAGTGAACCTCCTCTGCACCCTCTCTAAAGCATCCACATCCTTCTGGTAATGTGGCGACCAGAACTGCATGCAGTATTCCAAATGTGGCCTAACCAAAGTCCTATATAACTGTAACATGACCTGCCGACTCTCGTACTCAATACCCCGTCCGATGAAGGCAAGCATGCTGTATGCCTTCTTGACCACTCTATCGACCTGCGTTGCCACCTTCAGGGTACAATGGACCTGAACTCCCAGATCTCTCTGTACATCAATTTTCTCCAGGACGTCTATACGGAGGCAAATGACCGACGCAGAGACCCGCTACAATTATGCCCATTGTGCGACCAGGGGTGTTGTCGAGAGGTGCTTTGGAGTCCTGAAGATGTGCTTCAGATGCCTGGGCCACTCTGGAGGTGTCCTCCAGTACGAGGCCAAGAAGGTCACCTGCATTGTGGTGGTCTGCTGCGTCCTCCACAACATCGCGCAACAGGAGGGCGATGTGCTGGAGGAGGATGAGGAGCAAGGGCAGGCCTCTTCAGACAAGGAGGCTGAGTGGGAGGGGGGCAATGAGCAGGACATGGGGCTGGCCAGGCATGGGAGGCCGCAAAATGCTATTGTCGGGACCAGTGCGCACAGGACGCCCTCGTTTCACAGGGGGGAGGGGGGTCGCTGGCTAGGGGCACGGACAACATCACACCACACCCTCTCACCACCCTCACCGCCCACACCACCGAACACCCTCAGCTCCCACACCACGAAACCACCCGCATGCACATCCCCTCCGTTATATATACCTGCAGCCTTACGAACTGGGCGCACTGGGTTGGCAGTGACAGCAGGTCTGGTCCATGGGATGGAGGACCATGACAGCCTACTCTGCGATGAGCTCCGTGCTCCATATCGTTTGACAATGTCTGACTCTTGCCCACAGTAGCACCTTCCACTTGGGTGATCCCTGCATGCGAGCTGGCTAGTCCATCACACGGCCCTGTTGAATTGCTAGGGATGGTCAGGGTGGGGATGGGGGGGGGTTACATGGTCCACATCTTGAGCTTTACTCGTCCCACACCACCACTCCCATTGGCCACCACTGACAGCCCCACCTCCACACCCATAAGACAGAGCACCAAGGCAGGTTTGAACGGAATGAACATGTGTTTATTGTGAACAAATATTGACAGCCTGTGCCCTAGCCGTGAGAACTAGACTGTGCCCTGCACCCGTGCCAACTTAACTGGTGTCTAACTCTTTGGCCTTACGGGTCCTAACACTACGCCTAGGTGGTTCCCCAGCTGTACAGCAGGAGTGGAGGTGGCCTGCTGCAACTCCTTCCCTGCGATGAGGGTCCCCGTTGGCGCACGTCTCCTGTGGCGGCCTGGCCTGGATGAGCCCGGCTGTTGTTCGGGCATCCTGGGTGGCGTGGTGCTGCTCTGTTCTGCCCACCAGGGACACGTGTGGGGGGGGGGGGGGGAGTCTGAGGTGCTACGGTGTTCCAGCACCTCCCCTGAGGTAGCCACCGGCATGGGCCCCCATCACCTCCTCCTCCCTCTGGGAGCCCGATGGCCCCCAGGCTTCTCCATGGCACGGGGGTGCGAGCCGGGCCATCCCCTAAGTCCCCCCCCGACACCTGGCGCTGCCAGTCCTGGAGGCCCTCTCTGGTATTGACAAGGGTCTGACCGTTCGCAGCCATGGAGCACAGGGAGTGGCCCATATCTGTCTGGGACTGCACCACATCACTCTGCGCCTGTGCCACCAGCCTGAGAGTCTGTGCCACATCAGCCAGTGAGTGGGCCTTGTCCCTCTGGGACAGGGTCATCTCCCTCTGTGTCTGCGCCATGCCGGCCTGCACCTCGGCATTGCCACCGATGCTGTCAGCAGTGGCCTGCTGTGACTGGGCGACTCTGAGGAACGCCGCTGCAATCTCCAGCTAGCTCTGGCACATGGTTGCCTGTGAGAGGGCAGCCCTGTCCTGGAACAAAGAACAAAGAAAAGTACACACAGGAACAGGCCTTTCGGCCCTCCGCGCCTGTGCCGACCATGCTGCCCGTCTAAACTAAAATCTTCTACACTTCCAGGGTCCGTATCCCTCTTCCCAACCTATTCATATATTTGTCAAGATGCCCCTTAAACATCACTATCGTCCCTGCTTCCACCACCTCCTCCGGCAGCGAGTTCCAGGCACCCACTACCCTCTGTGTAGAAAAACCTGCCTCATACATCTCCTCTAAACCTTGCTCCTTAAACCTATTCCCCCTCGTAATTGACCTATGCCCCCTAGTAATTGACCCCTCTACCCTGGGAAAAGTCTCTGACTATCTGTGACCCTCATAATTTTGTAGACCTCTATAAGGTCACCCCTCAACCTCCGTCATTCCAGAGAACAAACTGAGTTTATTCAACCAAACCAGGATGTCCTGGGCCTCAGCCCCACCTTCACAGAATACCCCAGGCCTTGTACATGTCCGACACCGTCACCCCCATTGCCTCCACCGTGGACCCCGCCTGTGCGGTTTCGGCCTGGGTGGCACGCATGACCGGCACCGTCCCCTGCTCCTGCACACAGATGAACTCCACCTGTCCCTGCAGGTGCTGGAAGCCGGCCGTCATCCCCTCCTGTCGTCCCTGGGTCTCTGACTGCACCTGCACCTGGATTGGATTGGATTGGATTGGATTTGTTTATTGTCACGTGTACCGAGGTACAGTGAAAAGTATTTTTCTGCAAGCAGCTCAACAGACCATTCAGTACATGGAAGAAAAGGGAATTAAACAAAATTCAAGAAAATACATGACAATACATAATAGGGTAACACAAGATATACAATGTAACTACATAAGCATTGGCACGGTTGAAGCATACAGGGTGTAGTGTTAATGAGGTCAGTCAATCAGAGGGTGATTTAGGAGTCTGGTGACAGTGGGGAAGAAGCTGTTTTTGAGTCTGTTCGTGCGTGTTCTCAGACTTCTGTATCTCCTGCCCGATGGAAGAAGTTGGAAAAGTGAGTAAGCCGGGTAGGAGGGATCCTTGATTATGCTGCCCGCTTTCCCCTGGCAGTGGGAGGTGTAGATGGAGTCCATGGATGGGAGGCAGGTTCGTGTGATGGACTGGGCGGTATTCACGACTCTCTGAAGTTCCTTGCGGTCCTGGGCCGAGCAGTTGCCATACCAGGCTGTGATGCAGCCCGATAGGATGCTTTCTATAGTGCATCTGTAAAAGTTGGTAAGGGTTAATGTGGACATGCCGAATTTCCTTAGTTTCCTGAGGAAATATAGGCGTTGTTGTGCTTTCTTGGTGATAGTGTCGACGTGAGTGGACCAGGACAGATTTTTGGTGATGTGCACCCCTAGGAATTTGAAACTGCTAACCATCTCCACCTCGGCTCTGTTGATGCTGACAGGGGTGTGTACAGTACTTTGTTTCCTGAAGTCGATGACCAGCTCTTTAGTTTTGCTGGCATTGAGGGAGAGATTGTTGTGGGTTGTGTTGTGTTGTGTTGTTGTTGAGAGATTGTTGAGGGAGAGACCTGTGGGTGGGACTGGATGTTCCAGGAGCCCAGGACCGGTCTGGGCGGCAGCTGGTTCCTGGAGCCGGACTGCCCTCCGATCGTCCGGCCCCTCGGCTGCTCCTTCCTCCGTCTGCTGTACCGGACCAAGTGTGGTGCGCACCAGGTTGTGTCCCAGGAGCCTCTTCCCTAATGTGCCCAACCGAGGTGATAGTCTCTGAGATAGTAGAGGGTGTTGGAGATAGCAGTGACGGAAAGTCAGTGTCCTCCTCTGACCCGAATTCCTGGGTCTTGGGCAGAGGGCGGGTGCTCTGACTGCTCTCCCCATCAGTGCTCTACTGCCCGGGAGATACCGGCCTTAGCACTGGCTGGAGGCGGGGTGCTCTGGATGGGCCGGTCCTATCTCCAGCAAGTCCTGTAGTTCACAAGGCTCCATGTATGGTTAGACAGCCAGACGGTGGTGAGGGTGAGGTGGTGAAGGCTAAGGTGAGGGAGGTTGGGGTTGGGGGTGGGGTGAGGTGTTGGAAGGGGTTGGGGGGGCACACGTGTCATGAGGCTCAGCAACTAGGCAGGGGCCTCACTTCGTCGCGTGATACCGATCTCCGCCTCGGTGACCTCCCTCTCCTCCGACCTGCCGACCACATGCAGTGCCCCCTGCTCGGGCATGGTGAGGAGACGCAGGTCCAGTGGTCCACCTCTGTTCTCCCGCTCCCGGCGGCTGTGCGCGGCCTTGTCCTGGGGAGTGGGGGGGGGGGGGGGGGGGGGAACACAAACAATGATACTGTTAGACAGTTCGGCGCATGCAGCCCATGGGTTGGGTAGCTGATGGCATCAGAGACCAGGGCATTCGGCCATTGCGGCTGGCATGGGTGCTGTCATGTGAGGAAGGGTGCGGGTCCGGCTTTCCTGGGGGGGGGGGGATGCTGGGCCTCATGTGTGTGGGGGGTTAGTGCCAGGGGCACAGCGCTGCCTGGCTGCCCTGAGGAGATTGTGCAGTTTTTTTCTGCACTGGATGCCAGTCTGGCTGACTTCGCTGTCGGCGACTGCCACCTCTGCCCAGGGACGGCGAACGGTGCCACCTGAGGACCTTCCTCCCGGACCGGGATATCGGATCATCCGCCTCTCTTCCACGGCTTCAGGAGGGTATCAAGCTCAGCGTCTCGGAAGCGTGGCACTGCTCCCTTTCCAGCCAAGTTGGCTGCGACGGTGTGTGTGGTGGGGGGGAGAATCCCTTAAGTGCAGCTGCAGCTGTGCGCCAATCATGGAACCGCCAAATTCGCAGTCGTTCCGCGAGCAAAGTGTGGCGTTTCCCGTGACGCCTGTGCTAGCCCCTTTGGAGTGGCTGAATACTTTTACCTGTCGCGCTGTTCTTGCCGTCGTGAAACTCCACAGTTTTCACGACGGCGTCAGCACATAGTCTCGGAAATGGAGAATCCATCCCCTGATTCTTGCAATACCGTGTCCGAGAGCCGAGGGTGAATAGGTCGGGCCCCAGGTCGATGGGTAGGGTACGAATGGCAAGGGAGCTGGGGTGGTTTTATGGAGAGGATGGGTATGGTGGATCCATGGTGCTTTCAGAACCCAGGGGGAAGGGAGTATTCCTTCTTTTCACATGTCTATAAGGTGCATTCGAGGATTGATTACTTTGTAGTGAGTCGGGAGATTTTGGTTGGAGTGGAGGGGGCAGGGCATGCGGAGATAATTATCTCGGACCATGCGCCCCACTTGCTGGAGATTCGGTTTAGATCGCGATGAGAGCAGAGGCCGGGATGGAGGTTTGACTTTTGGAGGATGGATGTTTTTGTGATAAGGTGCGGGCGGCGATTAAGCAGTATGCGGAGTTGAATCTGAATGGGGAGGTGTCGGCAGCTGCTTTTTGGGAGGCACAGAAGGCAGTGGTCCGTGAGGAAATTATTTTGTTTAAGGCTCGTGCTAATAGGGAAAGGAGTGATGAATTGACCGTCTTGTGAGCAAGATAGTGGAGGTGGCCAGGGAATATTCGAAGGTGCCCACCATGGAGGGATTGGCGAGGAGGAAAAAATTGCAGGGGCAGTTTGACAGGCTGACAAGAGGGAGGGCGGTAGGGCAACTGCATAGGGCAAGGGGGTTGTAATATGAGTATGGGGAGAAGGTGAGCCGCATGCTGGCGCACCAACTGCAGAGCAGGCTGCGTCCAGGGAAAATTTGAAGATACGGACTGGGGATGTGGCGTCAGAGCCAGGGAAGATAAATGAGGCATTTATGGAGCACTACCTGCGACTTTATGAGGCAGACCCGGGAGTAGAGGAGGGGGACATGGGGCGGTTTCTGGACAAGCTGGAATTTCCCCAGATGGAGGAAGTAAAGAAGCAGGCGTTGGAGGAGCCCCTGGGGCTGAGGGAGGTGCTTGATAGTATCAGGGGTATGAAGTCAGGGAAGGCCCCAGGGTCGGATGGGTACCCGGCGGAATTTTAGAAGGAATTTGCGATGGACCTGGTATCACATCTGTTGGGGACATTTAATGAAGTTGGAGAAGGAGGAGTTGCCGGAGACAATGATACAGGCAGTCATCACACTAATTGCGCAGGTGAAGGAGGCACATCCTGAGTGAGTGAGACACATCCAGAGTGGGAATTGGAACTTGGTAATTTGGTGCAGTGAGGTAATTTGGTGCAGAGTGGGAGAAGGTGCTTTTTCCCTACCGTTTTGTTCTCTTTCTTCTGGCCTGTAACTGTTAATCTGTACGTAGAGAACCAGAGAGCATCCTGGCAAGGTAAGTGATTATTATCTTTATTTTTATTACCGTTTCAAGTTGTGTGGGGGCAAACTGAAGTGAGATCACAGTAAAGCTGTGACCTGATTGGCTGTTTGGGAATCTGTTAAATTTGGAAAAAAACATAATATTGCAAAACAGATCCAATTGATTAACTAGATAGTTGAATAACTAAACTGAGGACAGAGATCAGTATTTAGCATTTAATTTTACAATACAAATCATCTAGCTTCAGGGCCATATAGTTAATTATAACTCAATCTAACAATAATTCAAATGTTTATTTTAAATTAATTAATTAGTGCTTAAATGTCACTCAGCGGGGTGCAGTGCTCCAACTTTGAGATGTGGCAGATCTGTGACGCTTCCAGCGTTCTAGTCGACTACATCTGCAGCAAGTGTAACAAATGGTAGCTCCTCACAGTGGTTTGGTTGGAGCATCAATTGGATGCACTTAGGAGCATGCAGGTGGCGGAAAGCGTCATAGATAGGAGTTATAGAGATGTGGTCACACCCAAGGTGCAGGCAGAGAGATGGGTGACCACCAAAAGGGGCAGGCAGTCAGTGCAGGAATCCCCTGTGGTTGTCCCCCTCTCAAACAGGTATGCCGCTTTGGATACTGTTGGGGGGGGAATAGCCTATCAGGGGAAAACAGCAGCAGCCAGGGCAGTGGCACCACGGCTGGCTCTGATGTTCAGCAGGAAGGGTCAAAGCGCAGAAGAGCAGTAGTCATAGGGGACTCTGTAGTCAGGGGCACAGATAGGCGCTTCTGTGGACGTGAAATAGACTCCAGGATGGTATGTTGCCTCCCTGCTGCCAGGATACAGGATGCCTCAGAACGGGTAGCATGCATCCTGAAGGGGGAGGGCAAACAGGCAGAGGTCATTGTACATATTGGTACTAACGACATAGGCAGGAAGGGGCATGAGGTCCTGCAGCAAGATTCAGGGAGCTAGGCAGAAAGTTAAAAGACAGGACCTCTAGGGTTGTAATCTTGGGATTACTCTCTGTGCCACATGCCAATGAGGCTAGAAATAGGAAGATAGAGCAGCTAAACACGTGGCTAAACAGCTGGTGTAGGAGGGAGGGTTTCCGTTATCTGGACCACTGGGAGCTCTTCCGGGGCATGTGTGACCTGTATAAGAAGGATGGGTTGCATCTAAACTGGAGAGGCATAAATATCTTGGCCGCGAGGTTTGCTAGTGTCACACGGGAGAGTTTAAACTAGTATGGCAGGGGGGTGGGTACCGGAGCAATAGGTCAGAAGGTGAAAACATTGAGGGAGAACTAGGGAATAGGACCACTCTGGCTCTGAGGAAGAGCAGACAGGGAGATGTTGCTGAAAACAGCGGGTCTGGTGGCCTAAAGTGCATATGTTCGAATGCAACAAGTATTATGGGTAAGGCAGATGAATTTAGGGCTTGGATTATTACTTGGAACTATGATGTTGTTGCCATTAGAGAGACCTGGTTGAGGGAAGGACAGGATTGGCAGCTAAACATTCCAGGATTTAGATGTTTCAGGCGGGATAGAGGGGGATGTAAAAGGGGTGGCGGAGTTGCTCTCCTGGTTCGGGAGAATATCACAGCTGTACTACGGGAGGACGCCTCAGAAGGCAGCGAGGCTATAAGAGTAGAGATCAGGAATAAGAAGGGTGCAGTCACAAAGTTAGGGGTTTACTACAGGCCTCCCAACAGCAGCGGGAGATAGAGAAGCAGATAGCTAGACAGATTTTGGAAAGGAGTAAAAGCAACAGGGTTGTTGTGATGGGAGACTTCAACTTCCCCAATATTGACTGTAACTCACTTAGTGCAAGGGGCTTGGACAGGGCAGCGTTTGTAAGGAGCATCCAGGAGGGCTTCTTAAAACAATATGTAGATAGTCCAACAAGGGAAGGGGCTGTACTGGACCTGGTATTGGGGAATGAGCCCGGCCAGGTGGTAGAAGTTTCAGAAGGGGAGCATTTCGGGAACAGTGACCACAATTCAGTAAGTTTTAAAGTGCTGGTGGACAAGGATAAGAGGGGTCCAAGGGTGAATGTACTAAATTGGGGGAAGGCTAATTATAACAATATTAGGTGGGAACTGAAGAACCTAGATTCGGGGCAGATGTTTGAGGGTAAATCAACATCTGACATGTGGGAGGCTTTCAAATGCCAGTTGAAAGGAATTCAGGACCAGCATGTTCCTGTGCGGAAGAAGGATAAATACGGCAAATTTCGAGTACCTTGGATAACGAGAGATATTGCAGGCTTTGTCAAAACAAAAAATGAGGCATTTGTCAGGGCTAGAAGGCTGGGAACAGACGAGGCCTGTGTGGAATATAAGGAAAGTAGGAAGGAACTTAAGCAAGGAGTCAGGAGGGCTAAAAGGGATCATGAAAAGTCATTGGCAAATAGGGTTGAGGAAAATCCCAAGGCTTTTTACATGTACATAAAAAGCAAGGGGGTAGCTAGGGAAAGGTTTGGTCCACTGAAGGATAGGCAAGGGAATCTATGTGTGGAGCCAGAGGAAATGGGCAAGGTACGAAATGAATACTTTGCATCAGTATTCACCAAAGAGAAGGAATTGGTGGATGTTGAGTCTGGAGAAGGGTGTGTAGATAGCCTGGGTCACATTGAGATCCAAAAAGACGAGGTGTTGGGTGTCTTGAAAAATATTAAGGTGGATAAGTCCCCAGGGCCTGATGGGATCTGTCCCAGAATACTGAAGGAGGCAAGAGAGGAAATTGCTGAGGCCTTGACAGAAATCTTTGGATCCTTACTGTCTTCAGGTGATGTCCCGGAGGACTGGAGAATAGCCAATGTTGTTCCTTTGTTTAAGAAGGGTAGCAAGGATAATCCAGGGAACTACAGATCGGTAAGCCTTCTGTCAGTGGTAGGGAAATTACTGGAGAGAATTCTTCAAGACAGGATCTACTCCCATTTGGAAGCATTACGACGTAGCGAGAGGCAGCATGGTTTTGTGAAGGGGAGGTTGTGTCTCACTAACTTGATAGAGTTTTTTGAAGAGGTCACAAAGGTGATTGATGCAGGTAGAGCAGTGGATGTTGTCTATATGGACTTCAGTAAGGCCTTTGACAAGGTCCCTCATGGCAGACAGGTACAAAAGATAAAGTCACACGAGGGGTGAGCTGGAAAGATGGATACAGAACTGGCTAGGTCACAGAAAGCAGAGAGTAGTTTTTCTGATTGGAGGGCTGTGACTAGTGGTGTTCCGCAGGGATCAGTGCTGGGACCTTTGCTGTTCGTAGTATATATAAATGATTTGGAGGAAAATGTAACTGGTCTGATTAGTAAGTTTGCAGACGACACAAAGGTTGGTGGAATTGCAGATAGCAATGAGGACTGTCAGAGGATACAGCAGGATTTAGATTGTTTGGAGGCTTGGGTGGAGAGATGGCAGATGGAGTTTAATCCGGACAAACGTGAGATAATGCATTTTGGAAGGTCTAATGCAGGTTGGGAATATACAGTGATCGGTAGAACCCTCAAGAGTATTGACAGTCAGAGAGATCTAGGTATACAGGTCCACAGATCACTGAAAGGGGCAACACAGATGGAGAAGGTAGTCAAGAAGGTGTACGGCATGCTTGCCTTCATTGGCCGGGGCATTGAGTATAAGAATTGGCAAGTCATGTTGCAGCTGTATAGAACCTTAGTTAGGCCACACTTGGAGTATAGTATTCAATTCTGGTCGCCACACTACCAGAGGATGTGGAGGCTTTAGAGAGGGTGCAGAAGAGATTTACCAGGAAGTTGCCTGGTATGGAGGGCATTAGCTATGAGGAGCGGTTGAATAAACTCGGTTTGTTCTCACTGGAATGACGGAGGTTGAGGGGCGACCTGATAAAGGTCCACAAAATTGTGAGAGGCATAGACAGAGTGGATGGTCATAGACTTTTTCCCAGGGTAGAGGGGTGAATTACTAGGGGGCATAGGTTTAAGGTACGAGGGGCAAGGTTTAGAGGAGACGTATGAGGCAAGTTTTTTACACCGAGGGTAGTGGGCGCCTGGAACTCGCTGCCGGAGGAGGTGGTGGAAGCAGGGACGATAGTGACATGGGGCATCTTGACAAATACATGAATAGGATGGGAATAGAGGGATACAGACCCAGGAAGTGTAGAAGATATTAGTTTAGACGGGCAGCATGGTCGGCGCGTGCTTGGAGCGCCAAAGAGCCTGTTCTGTGCTGTACTTTTCTTTGTTCTTTGTTATTTTGTTCTAATCCTGAAAAAGGGGAAGGATCCGGTGGAATGTGGGTCGTATAAGCCCATGTCGCTATTTAACACGGGTGTGAAAGTATTGGTTATGTTGTTGGCGGGGAGGATGGAGGAGTGTGTCCCTGGGGTGGTGGCAGAAGATCAAACAGGCTTTGTGAGTAATATAAGACGGCTGTTGAATGTGGTGATGAATCTGTCGGGGGCTCTGGTACCGGTGGTGGTTGTATCCATGGGCGCGGAGAAGGCATTTGATCGGGTGAAGTGGCGGTACTTTCGAGGTTTTGGGAAGGTTTGGGTTTTTGCTGAGATTTGTGGCATGGATACGGTTGGTGTATGTGGCACCAAGGGCGTGGGTGAGGACAAATGATATGAGCTCACAAAGCTGTGACTTATACAGGTGTATGAGGCAGGGGTGCCCGCTGTCGCCGCTGCTGTTTGCGCTGGCGATAGAGCCATTGATGATGGCTTTCAGGGGCTCGGCAGAGTGGCGGGGGATTATGAGGGGATAGAGGGCGCATCGGGTGTCGCTCTATGCCGACGATCTCTTGCTGTGTGTTTCGGATCTGTTGGAGAGTATGGGAAGGATTATGAGCCTGCTGTGGAGGTTTGGAGAGTCATCTGGGTACAAGCTGAGTGCAGGGAAAAGCGAGATATTCCCGGTGAATGAGTGGGCTAATTTGGGGGGGGATACCATTCACGGCGAGGGATAGGTTTAGGTATTTGGGGATTCAGGTAGCGAAGGAATAGATGGGGCTCCATAAATGGAACTTAACAAAGCTGATGGAGGAGACCAGGGGGGATCTTAAGAGGTGGGATACATTGTACTTAACATTGGCGGGGAGGGTCCAAGTGGTGAAAATTAATATTCTGCCAAGGTCGTGTTTATCTTTCAAGCTCTCCCGATCTTTATACCAAAGGCCTTTTATCGGAAAGTAGACACAATGATTTCTGACTTTGTATGGGCGGGGAAGGTACCGAGTGTGGGGAGGACCCTGCGACAGGCAGAGGCAGCCTGGGGGGGGGGGGGGTTGGCGTTGCCGAACTTGCATTATTATTACTGGGTGTCGAATGTGGACAAGGTGCGGCGGTGGTGGAAAGGAGAAGGGATAGAGTGGGTGAGGATGGAGGAGGAATCTTGTAAGCGGTCTAGTTTGAGGGCCATGGTGATGGCAGCTTTGCCAATGGCTCCGAGTAGGTATTCAGGGAGTCAGGTGCTGCAGTCCACGGTGAAGATATGGAATCAGCTGAGGAGGCATTTTAGGGTGGAAGGCACGTCGGTTCTAATGCTGCTGTGCGAGAATCATGGGTTTGAGTCGGTGGGGGGGGGGATGGATAGTGTATCCAGGAGGTGGAGGGAAGTTGGACTGGTCAAGGTGAGGGATCTGTATTTGGAGGAAGGGTTCGCCAGTCTGGAGGAGCTAAGAGAGATGGTAGAGCTGTCGACGGGCAGTGAGTTCAGGTATCTGCAGGTTAGGGACTTTGCGTGAAAGGTCTGGAGGGGGTTCCCGAAGTTGCCGGATACATCCTGCTGGAGCGACTGCTGCTTCCGGATGTGGAAGGGGAGTGAAGAATTGGGGATATATACAAGTGGCTGGGCGAGCGGGTGGTGAAGATAGAGGAGAAATACGAAGCGGAGTTGGGAGGGGAGATCAATTGGGGAGTATGGAGTGATTTGATTTATTATTGTCACGTGTTAGTATACAGTGAAAAGTGTTGTTTCGTGCATGCTATGCAGACACGGTAGCATTGTGGATAGCGCAATTGCTTCACAGTTCCAGGGTCCCAGGCTCGATTCCCCGCTGGGTCACTGTCTGTGCGGAGTCTGCACATCCTCCCCGTGTGTGCGTGGGTTTCCTCCGGGTGCTCCGGTTTCCTCCCACAGTCCAAAGATGTGCAGGTTAGGTGGATTGGCCATGATAAATTGCCCTTAGTGTCCAAAATTGCCCTTAGTGTTGGGTGGGGTTACTGGGCTCTTTCCAAGAGCCGGTGCAGACTCGATGGGCCGAATGGCCTTCTTCTGCTCTGTAAATTCTATGATACAACGTAAACCTGGCGGAAGGGCTTCTGTGGGGATCCGAGGAGATGAGTAACCATATTTGCTCACAGACAAAGAGCCCTGGGGCACTGGGCTTGCCATCCCAGTGCTTGGCTGGGGGTGAATTGACTTGATTTGATTTATTATTTTGATTTGATTCATTCTTGTCACATGTATTAGTACACAGTGAAAAGTATTGTTTCTTGCATGCTATACAGACAAGGCATACCGTACATAGGGAAGGAAGGAGAGACTGCAGAATATAATGTTACAGTCATAACTCGGGTGTAGAGAAAGATCAACTTAATACGAGGTAGGTCCATTCAAAAGTCTAATGGCAGTAGTGAAGAAGCTGTTCTTGAGTCGGTTGGTATGTGACCTCAAACTTTTGAATCTTTTTCCTGATGGAAGAAGGTGGAAGAGAGTATGTCCGGGGTGCGTGGGGTCCTTAATTATGCTGGCTGCCTTTCTGAGGCAGCTGGAATTGTAGACCGAATCAATGGATGGGAGGCTGGTTTGCGTGATGGACTGGGCTATATTCACGACCTTTTGTAGTTTCATGCGGTCTTGGGCAGAGCAGGATCGATACCAAGCTGTGATACAACCTGAAAGACTGCTTTCAATGGCGCATCTGTAAACATTGGTGAGATTCGTAGCTGACATGCCAAGTTTCCTTAGTCTTCTGAAAAAATAAGAGTTGCTGATGGGCTTTTGTAACTATAGAGTCAGCATGGGGGGACCAGAACAGGTTGTTGGTGATCTGGACGCCCACAAACTTGAAGCTCTCGACCCTTTCTAATTTGTTACCATTGATGTAGACAGGGGCATGTTCTCCGCTATCCTTCCTGAAGTCGATGTCAATCTCCTTAATTTTGTTGACATTGAGGGAAAGAATATTGTCGTTGCACCAGTTCACCAGAGTCTCTATCTCTTTCCTGTACTCTGTCTTGTCATTGTTTGAGATCCGATCCACTACGGCGCAACACCTGAGTGTTTGTCCGCGTACCCTATCCTTGCTAATGGCTTTCCGTGGGTTGACCTTCAGGAAGGCTGCTCTGACATGCAAGGGTGACCTCCGATACAAGCTCATCCGAGGCTTCTGGGGTGGAGGGCGTGCTCTCACTGACCTCTTGCTCAAAGCGTGCGTAGAATGCGTTGAGATCCTCAGGGAGGGGTGCGTTGGAGCCGGTTATTTTACATGCCTTCATCTTGTAGCCCATTATGTCTTGCAGATCTTGCCATAGTCGGCGGGGTCCATGTGGCTAGCCTGGGTGGGATGCCATGGGGTGTGGCCAGGGAAGAACCGCATGTGGTTCCACCATGCCAACCCTGGAATGTGTGTATTCATTCTTCAGGCAACTCCTATCCCTGCCCGTCTGACCCACTGACCACCCATAACCCTCACCGACTGTCGAGGCCTCTGGCCGTGCGGGTGAAGGCTATTGCTCATAGGGAATTGGCAGTCGTGGTTCAGTGAGCATTACCCACGATCCAAGTTGATTCCCGTAGGTGGCTTGGCCATATAGCATGTGGAAGTCATTGCCCAGCATCCCAATCAGACCGTGATGCCCGGCCACTGTGCGGGACACAACACTACAAACGCAGCAGCCAACACCTGAACACCTGGAGGATGGGACACAGCTCTGGTGACGTGTGGGTGAGTGCCACAGGGATGGTACCAGCGGGTGTTCGGGGCACAAGATCTGGGGCCCTGTGAGGGGAGCCGGTTGCAGCTGGGAATGTGTGGCCAGGGCATTCCAGGTTGGGGGGGATCAATGGGGGAATGAAGGGTCCTGGTTGGGACCCACTGCTGGTTGTCAGTCTAACACATCTCCCAATGCCTTATCGATATTGAACATTTTGGACCCAGCACAACTTGCCCTAGTGGTGCTGCTGCTAGGCTGGGCAGCCAGATGCCGGAGATGGGGGCAGCAGCATTAACAGATGCTTGAGGCAACAGATCATGTGTCGGACCCTGCCTCACACCCCATCAGACCAGGGAGGGACCCAGATGAGGAGTCCCGAGAAGGCCCAGTTTGAACAAGTGTTGCAAGACGCTCTGCCTTAGCAAGGAGACAGTGCGGCATGTGCCATGAACTCGCAGACTTGGCACCACATGGAGGAGGAGGAGGACACCCGCTCCCAGTAGCCCTAAAGTTCACCGCAGCTTGGAGCTTTTACGCCTTAACATCATTCCAGGGCTTGAGAAGGGAGATGTGTGGCATCTTGCAGGCCACAGCACACAGATGCATTTAACAGGTCATGGATGCCGTGTTTTTCCGGGGGGAGAACTACATCAATCTTGATATGGACCATGCCCAGAAAGATGTCCGGGCAGCATGTCATTCCTCCATTGCCGGGATGCCCCAGGTCCAGGGGATAGTGGATGGCACGCTTGAGAGTGCCCTATGTTAACAGAAAGGGGTTCCACTCCCTCAACATTGAGCTCATGTGTGACCAACACATGAACATCAAGAACGTGTGTGCATGCTTCCCAGGGAGCATCCACGACAGCTACATCCTTGGGCAGTCGGTCACTCCTGGCCTCTTCGAGGACCACCCCAGAATGAGCGGCTGGCTCTTGGGGATAAGGGGTACTTACCAGATTGTGCACCAGAAGCCTGACCAGTAACATTTCCCGCTGAGATGCATGTAGCTGCGCTAGTGGAGAGTGGGGATGACATCAGTGTCTTCTTCGGAGCTCCCCTCCAAGGTGGTCTCATGGGAGGCTGAGAGGAGCCACCCGGGATGGGCCGGCGCCATCTAAGGCAGTCACAAGTCATGTTTGACAAGTTCTCCGTGTGGGACCCGGTGGTTCCTCACCTCTGCAGCATCCGTCAACCTCCACGTGGGTGACCGCCCTGTCCTCTGCTACCCCAGTCACCTCCAGGGCTTAATCCTCAACGAAGGTGAGGATTCTTAAGTCTGGCACTCCACCACAGTCTAGGAGTTGAAAGGGGGGGCGGTGAAGGAAGGGTTGTTGGGACTGAAGGGAGATGGGGAAGGCGGAGTTGGGGGGGGGGGGGAGGGGGGGAGTGGTTGGGGCTGCATGGTGATTTGTGGGGGTGGATGCTTGCATGTGAGTGGAAAGATCTTGGGCTGAGGATGGGGCATTTTTATCTACTCACTTGTGCTGCCCAGCGTAGGTCAGTCTGGAGTCCAGTCCTCCTGGTCACACTTCCGGAGTTCATAGCCGCCGCCACCTCATCTCAGACAGCACTGACTTCCCTCTGGCTGACCCTCCTGGGCCCTCGAGGGAATAGTATATCTCTCCTGGCCTCCACTGTGTTTAGGAGCCTCCCCAGATCTGCATCCCCGAGTCTTGGGGCCGATCTCCTCTGTGCCATTGTTGTGACCTGGCTGGGGTTGGTTGAGCAAGTGCTGCTGAAGTGCTGCTCAACCTTGTTAGCAGGGGGCTGGTGAGCACGGTGTTGGTGAATTGGTTGATGAATCATAGAATTTACAGTGCAGAAGGAGGCCATCCGGCCCATCGAGTCTCTTGGAAAGAGCACCCTACCCAAGCCCACAGCTCCACCCTATCAGCATAATCCAGTAACCCCACCCAACACTAAGGGCAATTTTAGACATTAAGGGCAATTTAGCATGGCCAATCCACCTCACCCGCACACCTTTGGACTGTGGGAGGAAACTGGAGCACCCAGAGGAAACCCACGCACACACGGGGAGAAAAAATAAAGAGCTATTCACTTACCTTGAAGGGGCTGGCAGGGACCTGGAGTAATTCATGCAGCTTTGGCTGCGGATAGCGGCCCCCGCACTTCCGGTTCCGAGTCCGCGAATGCGCACAGTGGTGGCCTCCAGCGGCCGTGCCGAGCGCTGTGGCGGATTCGGACTGTGGACCATCATCAAGAAGCAAGGTCCCCCCAATCGGCCATGCAACCCTCCATCGGACCGGCCTGATCGCTCCCCGGCTGGTGTTGGATCCACCCCTCCCCCCAAGAGGGCAGTCCGCAGCTGCTGCGCAAGAGTCTCAACTGGCCATACGGGGTTAGAACCATGCCGTCGGGAAATCGGCCGGTCGGGATTGGAGTATCGCTGGGCGGGCCTCTGGCGTGATTGACAGACAAGCGATTCTCCGGGGCCCAGTCGGTCACAATCCGGTCGAGAATGTTGATTCTCTGCCCCCGCGTCAAACGCGACTTCGGCTCAGGGCTGCATAGAATCCAGCCCAATGAGTCAAAGAGCCTCTTTCTGTACTGTAAAACTCTATGACTCTAATATCCTTCCTTTTCGCAATATCCTTGGTTCACCACTATTTCTGGAATTTTTTTGTGTGTTCGACTGTGAACATCAAATCAAAGTATTTGTTCAAAGTCTGTGTTATTTTCTTAGTCCCCATTATATTTGTTACTTTCTCTGCCTCGAAAGGACCCATGTTTATTTTCTCACATCTCTTTTTTACTTACCTTGTAGAAAATCGGACAGTGGGCTGGATTCTCTGCCTCGCAATACCGCCAATGCGGATTGCGATCAGGCGGAGAATCGGGCTTCCGGACAAATTTGAAGTTCGAGCCGGGCACCAAACCGACCTCTATGCTCTGGCTCCCTCTGTGCAAGGATGCAAATGGATCTTAATGGAAGCATTCTTGTAAATCTATTCTGCACTCTCTCCAATGCGTTCAAATCCTTCCTGAAGTGTAGCACCCAGAACTGTTCACAATACTCCAGTTGGGCTCTAACCTCAGTCCTATACAAATTCAGCATAACCTCCTTGCTCTTGTACTCTGTGCCGCTATTAGTAAAGCCTAAGTTACTGGAAGCTTTACAAACTGCCCTCGCCACCTGTCCTGTCATCTTTAATAATTAGTGCACATAAACACCGAAGTCCCTCTACTCCTTTAAAGTTGTACCCTTTATTTTATGCTGTCAGTGTTCTCCCTACCAAAATGAATCACCTCACATTTCTCTGCATTGAACTTTATTTACCTATTCCACCAACTTGTCCAAGTGCTTTTTGAAGTTCAACACTGTCATCCTCACAGTTTATCACGCTTCTAAGTTTTGTGATATCTTCAAACTTTGACATTGTCTCCTGGACAACAAGATCTAGATCATTAATATAAATTTGGAAATGTGCCCCAAGAAAACTCAACCACAAACATTCCTCCAGTCAATAAATATCCATTAACGATTACTTGCTGTTTTCATTACTCATCCACATCACTACTGTCTCTTTTGTTCATGAGCTATCACTCTTTTCTCAAGTCTGTTGTGCGACACTGTATCGAATGCCTTTTGGTAGTCTATGTACACCACATTAACAGCATTAATTTCACCAGTTCTCTCTGTTACCTTTTTAAAAAACTCCAGCAAGTTAGTTAAACACGATTTTCCCATGAGAAATCAATGCAGGCTCTTCCTAATGAACCCACATTTTTCCATGTGTCTAATTTTCCAAGTATCCCGAATAATTGTTTCTGGAAGCTTCTTCACCACCAAAATTAAACTGACTAGTAAATGCTGTAAACGCTGGACTTATCCAGACAACCTTTTTTGAATAAGAGCATAATGTTTGCAATTCCCCAATTCTTTGGCACCTCCCCTCAGTCTAGGAAAGACTGAAAGATTCTGGCCAATGCCCCTGCAATTTCCACTCTCACTTCCTTCAATATCCTTGGATCCATCTCATCCAGTTCCAGAACCATGCCAACTTTAAGTGCCGACAGTTTATCCACTACCACCTTATCTATTTTGAACCCCTCAGGTGATAGAATTCCCTTCTCTGTCACCATAGCCTGGGTAGCATGTGCTTCCTGTTGCAAAGTATTCATTTAACACCTCAAACCCCTGCTTCCATGTTTAAATCCCTTTTTGGTTCCACAGCGGCCCTACTCCTCCTCGTTAGCCTCTTTTTAAATCTTTAAATGCTGTCTGCAGAAAGACATAGAAACAGTAACATCGGAGAGGGCAGTAACATCCACCCTTTAAAACTGCAACATTGTTAGGTCTCTAAGCCTGTTCCTTTTTAGGTCTATTGATGCAGAAAAACAACTTTGTTACCTGGAAAAAGTACAGCTCTTTGGTGTTCAACTTTGGTTATTGAATTCATCCAACTACACTTCTGGAGTATGCGTGTGTGTACTTAAATCTGCAAAAAACTTGCTGCTGGTTATTAAAATTGTCCACGCACTCTGGGGTTAAGGAACACACCCATCTTCCTTTTTAAAAAAAATTACATAAGGGAAGCGAACAGGGGTTTCAGTTCTTTCTCATTCTTGTCTGCAACACATCTGTATTGATTTTTAAAAAAATATATGTTTTGAGGCATTTATATTATAATTTTGAATACAATGGACAACCACACACCCCAAATCCAGCCAACATGGCTTACATAAGAACATACGAACTAGGAGCAGGAGTAGGCCATCTGGCCCCTCGAGCCTGCTCCACCATTCAATGAGATCATGGCTGATCTTTTGTGGACTCAGCTCCACTTTCCGGCCTGAACACCATAACCCTTAATCCCTTTATTCTTCAAAAAACTATCTATCTTTATCTTAAAAACATTTAATGAAGGAGCCTCTACTGCTTCACTGGGCAAGGAATTCCATAGATTCACAACCCTTTGGGTGAAGAGGTTCCTCCTCAACTCAGTCCTATATCTACTTCCCCTTATTTTGAGGCTATGCCCCCCAGTTCTGCTTTCACCCGCCAGTGGAAACAACCTGCCCGCATCTATCCTATCTATTCTATCCTATCTATTGGGTAGCACGGTAGCATTGTGGATAGCATAATCGCTTCACAGCTCCAGGGTCCCAGGTTCGATTCTGGCTTTGGTCACTGTCTGTGTGGAGTCTGCACATCCTCCCCGTGTGTGCGTGGGTTTCTTCCGGGTACTCCGGTTTCCTCCCACAGTCCAAAGATGTGCAGGTTAGGTGGATTGGCCATGCTAAATTGCCCTTAGTGTCCAAAATTGCCCTTAGTGTTGGGCGAGGTTACTGGGTTGTGGGGATAGAGTGGAGGTGTTGACCTGGGGTAGGATGCTCTTTCCAAGAGCCGGTGCAGACTCGATGGGCCGAATGGCCTCCTTCTGCACTGTAAATTCTATCTATGTAAAATTCCCTTCATAATTTTATATGTTTCTATAAGATTCCCCCTCATCCTTCTAAATTCCAACGAGTACAGTCCTAGTCTACTCAACCTCTCCTCGTAATCCAACCCCTTCAGCTCTGGGATTAACCTAGTGATCCGCATAATCCCACCAATACCTCCCAACCGGTCCGAAATGACAGCACAAATCGTCCACATCAAGCTATAACGTATGCTCCACGCCCCTGCTCACCCCATACAATCCCCTGCCAGGCTCTCGACGCTCTCAACGCCACCGCCAGTGGCTCTATAGCCAAGGCAAAGAGCAATGGGGAGAGTGGACATCCATGCCTTGTCCCCCGATGCAGCCTAAAATAGTCTGAGTTTACCCAGTTTGTCCGCACACTCGCCACGGGTGCTTGGATCTTGTATTGATTTAAAAACAGAGGCTGAAGATGCGGGCTGGCTTAACAAAGTGTGATGAGCCTTATGTCTTTCCCTCTCTGCTCTGCTCTGTTAATGAGAGGGAGGTGTAACTCGATTTCTCAGTGAGTTTAGGACTCGCAGCTTTGTTCATATTTTTTAGGTTTGATGAGTAAACAATCTTGGTTTATCCTTTGCTGGCTGATGAAATTCAGAAGTGGTATCTGTTACTTCTAATGGACAATATCAACACCTCCTTCCATGGTGCAGTGTCAAAAATTCTTGCATTTTTCGTTGTGCTATACAAGTGCAAGTTGAAGTTGCTTCAACAATAAAAATATTGGATTGGTTGCTTTGGGAAGATTAGTATTTTTTAAATTACCAGTGATATTAACATCTAAAAACCTAGTTAAGGGTTCAGCCCCAGACCATCTTAGTATGAAAAATAATGTGGGTAATGGAGGAGGAGAATTATGGACTGGGAAGCAATTGTTGCCACCAGCACAGATCTTTTGCCTGAGTGCCATCTGATAATTCTCTTCAGAGAGCACAAATGAGCTCCATTATTTAACTGAATTGAGTAATTAGTACCAACAACAAATTTCTAAACAGATTTTCTTTTGAGTTTGAACAATGTATATGCTAATACACTAGATTATTCCAGGCTACTCCAGTAATGCTTCATATTACTGAGACTTTATTTAAATTGTACAGTGATATGGATATAATTGTGGAATAAACAGACTAGAGTTAATTAATTCCTGAGATTACGATGTTCTGTGCAGCTGCTCTGTTAGCCAGTCATTTGGTTTAAGTACTGTACCACAATTCGACATACAGTAACAGTTTTTTTTTCATATAAAGCCACCAGAAATATGGACACACTAAACAGAAAATAATCTTCTCACATTGTTGTGAACAAAACATTTCAGATTGTTTGCAGAAATCCTTGACTGTTCTGGAAAATGTAGATGGCAATGAAAGTAGCAGGAAAAATATCTTAATTTATTCCAATCTGCAGAAATTATTCGGCATCGAACTTTAAAAGTAAAAATTTAAGTGCAAGTGTTATTGTCCAGGGTTTGGAGAACCCAAAAGTGTATCACGGAGTTCACCTGACCCACGACCTTTAATAGATTATGGTATGGGTAGCACATGGCCCACTCTATAGGTATGCTACAGCAGAAATGGAAAAGTATTTTTTAAAGCAAAACGTTGTTTATTCTATGAACTCAAGTTAACCTTTTTAAAACATACAGTGAACATCTTAGCAACCATTAATTCAAATACAACCCCCAAAGATTACAACACTAAGTAATCCTTAAGCTGTCCTTTTAACATCCATAAGACTTTAAAAAAAAACCTTTA
Source organism: Scyliorhinus canicula (assembly GCF_902713615.1). Lineage (NCBI taxonomy): Eukaryota > Metazoa > Chordata > Chondrichthyes > Carcharhiniformes > Scyliorhinidae > Scyliorhinus > Scyliorhinus canicula. The sequence continues at coordinate 228,310,952 of NC_052147.1, forward strand.
AACATAAGCACATCAGGTTAAAGTCACAATGAGAGCAGTTATTAGTTTTAAATCACCAAAGGATCGATTTACAGTTTTTAGATTACAGAGAGAGAGACGAATACCCCTTCTGGCTGTGACTGCAGTTGTCCAGCTCTGAAAACGAAATTAAAACACACCCTGCAGCAAACAGCCTAAAACGAAAGTAAAAAGCTGACAGACAGCCAAGCTCCACCCACACTTTGGCATCACTGATAAACACCCATTTCTTAAAGGTACATTTCTTAAACACCCATTACAAATAGGTACTCTCACATGATGCCTCCCCCCAAGAACAAAAAATAAACCATCAACTTCAAGATGGTTTCATTTTTCACATTTTCACTATCCTTTAAGAAATGCACACAGTAAACATAATTTTTCGTTTCAAAAATCAACACACGCAAACAGGTATAATAATATAGTCCATTTTTTTTCGTTCTTCTTCCTGCAACTGAAACTGCTTCCGTTCATCACATTCGTGATAAAGCATCGGCAATCACGTTTTTTCATCCCGCCACATGCACTATTTTTAAATGAAATGGCTGTAAGAATAAACTCCAGCGAAACAGCCTTGCATTGTGATTCCGGAATCGCTCCAAGAACGTCAATGGATTATGATCAGCACATATAATGGTGTCAGACAGATTTCTGGTCACATAAATGTGAAAATGTTGCAAAGCTAGCACCAAACTCAACGTCTCCCTCTCAATCGTTGAATACTTTTTCTGGTGAGAATTCAATTTCTTTGAAAAATAACAAATAGACCGCTCTAGCCCATCGTCGTCGTCTTGGAGAAGCACCGCACCTACACCCACATCACTCGCATCATCCGCCACTTTGAATGGTTTCGTATAATTTGGGATAGATAACATAGGGGCAGTGGTTAATACAGCCTTCAGGCCGTTAAATGCCTGTTGACACTCTGCTGTCCACTGGAATTTGTTACGCATCTTGAGCAAGTCTGTCAGTGGAGCGACCACACTGCTGAAATTTGATATAAATTTCCGGTAAAATTCACTTATACCAAGAAATTGCATTCTTTCCCGTTGTGTCGAGGGTATCAGAAATTCCTCAATAACTTTTGTTTTCACATCCCGTGGGACCATTCGACCCCATCTGATTGTATGGCCAAGGAAAGTGACTTGGGCTTTTCCAAATTCACTTTTGGTTGGTTTATCACCAAACCCGCCTCCTGAAGTTGATCAAATATCTCCATCAGATGTTTCAAATGTTTTTTCCATGTCTGGCTGAAAATTACCAGATCGTCGACGTATACCGCGCAATTGGGTAATCCTGAAACAACTTTGTCTGTTAACTGTGGAAATGTGGCTGCGGCGTTTTTATGCCAAATGGCATAACTTTGAATTGGTATATATCATCTGGAGTTACAAAAGCTGAAATCTCGTTTGCCCTTTCGGATATATGCACCTGCCAGTAACGTTTAAGTAAATCCAGTTTGGAAATAAAAGCTGATTGTCCCACTTTCTCAGTGCAATCCTCCAAACATGGGATAGGATAAGAGTCGGTTCTTGTAACTGCATTAACCTTTCTAGAGTCCACACACAACCGTTGGATACCGTCTGGTTTTGGGTGAGCTCCATTGGCTGCAACCCACTTCAATTATGCCATTTTTAAACATACTCTCTATCTCTTAATCTGTGCCAATTTTAAAGGGTTAAGTCGATATGGATGTTGTTTGATTGGAACAGCATTTCCCACATCTACATCATGTATAGCCATTTTAGTACTTCCCAATTTATCTCTACCAACTTGCCCATGTGATATCAATAACTCTTTCAGGTCAGTCCATTTTTCCTCTGGAAGATAACTCAACAATTTATCCCAATTTTTAAGAACATCCTTGTTTTCCAATTTAATTTGAGGTGTGTCATATTCACAATCATCTGGATTTGGTTTGTCACTTTGAGTTAGAATCATTAAGACCGCCTCCTTATTCTCTCCTTCCCTTTCAAAGTACCTTTTAAGCATATTCACATGACACACTCGGTGAGTTTTCCTTCTATCAGGTGTTTTTACCACATAATTCACCTCACTTAATTTCCTTTCAAACTGATAAGGTCCACAAAACCTTGCTTTTAAATGTTCACCTGCCACTTGTAACAATACTAAAACTTTATCTCCAGTGGTAAAACTACAAACTTTGGATTTCTTGTCCGCTACCCGTTTCATCACATTTTGTGCAACTTTTAAATGTTGTCTAGCCAATACACCTGCTCTATTTAATTGTTCCCTAAAAGTTGACACGTAATCCAATAATGTAATTTCCGATTTCTCACTCACCAATTTTTCCTTAATCAATTTAAGTGGTCCTCTTACCTCATGACCAAAAATTAGTTCAAAAGGATTAAATATGGTTGACTCATTAGGTGCATCCTTAATTGCAAACAGTATGAATGGAATTCCTTTATCCCAATCCTCTGAATAATCTTGACAATAAGCCCTCAACCTTAACTTTATGTCTGATGCCAACTTTTTAATGCTCCCTGTGATTCTGGATGGTACGCAGTTGATTTAAATTGTTTTATTCCTAAACTTCTTTGAACAACCTTGAGGTAAAATTTGATCCTTGATCCGATTGTATTTCTGTGGGAAGTCCATATCTAGTAAAGAGTTTAAATAACTCCTCCACAATCTTTTCAGCTGTAATATTACATACTGGAATGGCCTCTGGAAACCTAGTAGACACTTCCATTATAGTCAAAAAATATTGATTCCCACTTTTTGTTTTAGGAAGCTGTCCTACGCAATCAATTAAGACCCTTGTAAAAGGTTCCTCAAATGCTGGAATGGGTATTAAGGGTGCTGGTTTTATCCCTGCTTGAGGTTTCCCTATCACTTGACATGTGTGACATGATTGACAAAATTTAACTACATCTTTATGTAGTCCAGGCCAATAAAAATGTTTCTGGATTTTAGCTTGAGTTTTCCTTACTCCCAAATGACCTCCCACTGGCACCTCATGTGCAACTCGCAACACCTCCTTTCGATACCCTACCAGCAATACTATTTGATGAACTTCTGCCCACTTTTCATCCGCCTGCATATGTAAAGGTCTCCATTTTCTCATCAAGACATCACTTTTACGATAATAGCACACTGGTATACACGCAGATTCCACTTCCGTGTATGCTTTCTGATACATCCGGTTTATTTCTACATCTTTCTGTTGCAACTCCGCCGATTTTCCTGAACGAAAAATATCCGCCTCATCCTCCACCTGTTGTTCTTTTTCAACCATCTGATCAAAAATCGTTTCTGATACTTGCACTTCAACTTCAACTTCAACTTTCAACTTCAACTTCATCTTCACTCTTTGATTGCTCCTCTTGTCTGAACCTGTGACTTTGCGACCTTGTTACTTCACAATCCAGAAAAATCCCAGGATATTCGTCCTTCAACACTTCAGTTGCATGATTTTCCACTGGCTTATCATCCGCAGTAGGCTTCACTCCCACCTGCGCTCCAGCAATATCATTACCTAAGATAAACTGTATTCCTGGACAAGATAGTTTCTCTATTACCCCAATACTATTTCACCATTCTTCACTGGACCTTCCAACCTTACCTTATATAATGGAAAACTGCTCCTCTCACCCTGAATTCCACATATTACCACCTTTTCTGGCAACATTCTTCCCAAACTACATAACTCCTCATCTCTTACCATTAAAGATTGACCAGTTCCTGTATCTCTTAAAATTGTGACTTCTTTACCTACTCCTGCTGATACACATGAGTAAACTTTACCCACACAAGCAAATTCTTTAAAGAGATCTGGCACCTTCTTATCAATCACCTCTTGATCAAGCTGTACAATCTTTTTCACCTCCTTCACTTCACTTTGGCTTTCCTTCACCACTTTAACAAACCCCAATGTCTTATCCTGTTTTACCACATCAGCCTTCCCAGTGATTTTCTCGAACCACCAACACTGTGACTTTACGTGGCCTAGTTTATTACAGTGAAAACATTTGAAACTTTTCATTTCTTTTCCACCCTCCTGGATTTCTTTTTTAACCTGAGGTACACTCTCCTTATTATCTCCCATCAGATCACCTTTGCCTCTACCGTTTGAGTATTTCTCATGTCCCCAGTTTCTATCCCTCACAGGCTGAAACTGATGTTGGAAACCAAGCTTTGATTTATGAACTAAATCATAATCATCTGCCATTTCTGCTGCTAATCTCACGGTTTTAACCCTCTGCTCTTCCACATGAGTTCTCACTATACTGTATCAGGAATTGACTTTTTAAACTCCTCCAAAAGTATAATTTCTCTGCGAGCTCCATACTTTTGGTCTATTTTCAATGCCCTTATCCACTTATCAAAATTACTCTGTTTGAGCCTTTCAAACTCCATGTATGTTTGACCAAATTCTTTCCTTAAATTTCTAAACCTTTGTCTGCAGTCTTCAGGCACTCGCTCATATGCACCGAAGATGGATTTTTTCACCTCCTCATACGTCCCCGATACCTCCTCCAGTAGTGATGCAAACACTTCACTAGCCCTACCTATCAGCTTTGTTTGAATCAATAATACCCACATGTCCTGTGGCCATTTCATTTGTTTAGCCACCTTCTCAAATGAAATGAAAACGACTTCAATCTCCATCTTGTCAAACCTTGGCAATGCTTGGACATATTGAAATAGATCCCCACCAAGCCTTCGACTTTGACGCTCTTTCTCACTATCCTCATCACTATCATCCAACTGTGCGTTTCCCTTTACGTCTGCCAATTTTAACTGACTGCCATGTTTCATGGCCATTTTCTGAAGTTCAAACTCTCTCTCTTTATCTTTTTCCCTGATCTGTATCTATCTTTCTCTTTCTTTTTGTTCTGCTAGGACTGTTCTTTCTTTTCTCCTTTCTTCTCTCTCCTTTTCTTTTTCCTCTCTCCTTTTCTTTTTCCTCTCTCTCTCTCTCTTTCTCTTTCTTTTTCCTCTCTTTCGTATTCAAGCTGCTTTAATTCTTTCTCATGTTCCATTTGTTTAATTTGTAACTGGATTTTTGCCATTTCCAATGCGTCAAACTTTATCTCAGGCAACTTGAAATGCTTAGCCACTGCCATAATTACCTCAACTTTTCGCTTTTTGTCAGGTAATGTTGACTGCAGTGTTTTTGCCAAATCTTTGGGGCAGCACGGTAGCATTGTGGTTAGCACAATTGCTTCATAGCTCCAGGGTCCCAGGTTCGATTCCCCGCTTGGTCACTGTCTTTGCGGAGTCTGCACGTTCTCCCCGTGTGTGCATGGGTTTCCTCCGGGTGCTCCGGTTTCCTCCCACAGTCCAAATATGTGCAGGTTAGGTGGATTGGCCATGATAAATTGCCCTTGGTGTCCACAATTGCCCTTAGTGTTGGGTGGGGTTACTGGGTTATGGGGATAGGGTCAAGGTGTAGGGTGCTCTTTCCAAAAGCCGGTGCAGACTCGATGGGCCAAATGGCCTCCTTCTGCACTGTAAATTCTGTGACAGTCTGCCTTTAGTCACTGTCCATAAGGTACTGCGTGTGACCGTCTCCATCCCAAAAAACTTCAGAGCCTCTGAAAGAGCCATTGTCCACAACACACTCCCTACTTAAACTAAAATACCACACCTGAAAAGCACCCACAATGTGCTCACCCCTCACTGTCTTTAAGTTCACTAAGCTAATCCAATAGATAGACTTTTATCCCGGACGAGCCCCCAATTTGTTATGGGCCAGGGTTTAGAGAACCCCAAAGTGTATCATGGAGTTAATCTGACCCACAACTTTGAATAGATTGTGGTATGAGGAGCACACGGCCCACTCTGCAGGTATGATACAGTAGAAATGGAGAAGTATTTTTTAAAGCAAAACATTGTTTATTCTATGAACCCAAGTTAACCTTTTTAAAACATACAGTGAATGTCTTAGCAACCATTAATTCAAATACAACCCCCAAAGAATAAACACTAAGTAATCCTTAAGCTATCCTTTTAACATCCATAAGACTTAAAAATGAAACCTTTAAACAGAAGCACATCAGGTTAAAGTCACTACTGAGAGCAGTTATTAGTTTTCAATCACCAAAGGATCGTTTTTAGACTGCAGAGAGAGAGAGACGAATACCCCTTCTGGATGTGTCTGCAGCTATCCAGCTCTGAAAACAAAACTAAAACACACCCTGCAGCAAGCAGCTGAAAATGAAAGTAAAAAGCTGACAGACAGCCAAGCTCCACCCACACTCTGACATCACTGATAAACACCCTTTTCTTAAAGGTACATTTCTTAAACACACATTTCTTAAGGTACTTTCATATGACACAAGTCATAATTTAAAACAAACTCGTGGGTGGAAAGGTGGCACAGTAGTTAGCACTCCTGCCTCACGGTGCTGAGGACCCGGGTTCGATCCCGACCCCAGGTCACTGTCTATGTGGAGTTTGCACATTCACCCAGTGTCTGCGTGGGTTTCATCCCCACAACCCAAAGATGTGCAAGTTCGGTGAATTGGCCATGCTAAATTGCCTCTCAATTGGAAAAAAATAATTGGGTACTCTAAATGTGTGTATGTATATAACTTGCATTGTTTTGGGAGAATTATTTCCTGAAGTATTGCATTGACAAATTTATTCAAAGTGATATACTTTATTCTGTGCAATGCTCGGCCTTCTGTAAATAGAATTAACCTGGAAAGCATTTTCAAATAATAACTATTTTTATTTTAATATTTATTTTATTCTAGCACCTTCTTATGCAGGAGGCTAGAGGTTAATCTCCAAGGTGCACGATGAAAAGATGGCGCAGCCACTGCTTGCACCGCCAGGACCAGACAGCCTCCGCCTTTTTACCCGAGAATCTCTTGCAGCTATTGAGAGATGCATTGCAGAGAAAAATGCCAAGAGACCCAAGGAACGTCATGTGGATGATGATGAAAATGGCCCCAAGCCAAATCGTGACTTGGAAGCCGGTAAATCACTACCATTTATTTATGGTGACATACCTCGAGGGATGGTTTCTGAGCCAATGGAAGACCTGGATCCATTTTATAGCACACAAAAAGTGAGTGATCAGACATTCAAATTAGTGATCTGGTCAAGTTTTATTTCAGTAATATTACTGATATTAATAATTTTGATTATTTTTTTATCTTGATTTTTAAAAGATCTACCTGCATATAATATGATAATCACTATTTATTATTGTTTATTTTTGTTTATGTACAATTACATACAACTAGCCATACTTACTTGTGTCTCTTCCAAGCTGTTGTATGCGAGATACTGGATTATGCAGCTCCATGTTTTGCAAGTATAAACTGTGCAGAAATGAACTTTCTATTTTGTTCCTCAGTGAGTTCTTACAGTTGTCTGTTGAAGATTTGGTTTTGCCAGAAATATAAGCCTGAGGTTAAATTAGTTCTGCTATTTGTGCTTATGAGAACATAAGAACTAGGAGCAGGAGTTGGCCATCTGGTCCTTCGAGCCTGCTCCGCCATTCAATGAGATCATGGCTGACCTTTGGTGGACTCAGCTCCACTTTCCTACCTGAACACCATAACCCTTTATTCCTTTATTCTTCAAAAAACTATCTATCTTTATCTTGAAAACATTTAATGAAGGAGCCTCAACTGCTTCGCTGGGAAAGGAATTCCATAGATTCACAATCCTTTGGGTGAAGATGTTCCTCCTGAGCTCAGTCCTAAATCTATTTCCACTTGTTTTGAGGCAATGCCCCCTAGTTCTGCTTTCACCCGCTAGTGGAAACAACCTCCCTGCATCTATCCTATCTATTCCCTTCATAATTTTATATGTTTCTATAAGATCCCCCCTAAATCCCTTCTAAATTCCAACGAGTACAGTCCCAGTCTGCTCAAGCTCACCTCGTAATCCAACCCCCTCAACTCTGGGATTGACCGAGTGAATCTCCTCTGCACACCCTCCAGCGGCAGTACGTCCCTTCTAGGGTAAGGAGACCAAAACTGAACACAATACTCCAGGTATGGCCTCACTAACACCTTATACAGTTGCAGCATAACCTCCCTAGTCTTAAACTCCATCCCTCTAGCAATGAAGGACAAAACTCCATTTGCCTTCTTAATCACCCGTTGCACCTGTAAACCAACTTTTTGCAACTCATGCAAAAGGTTGTAAGTGTCTATTGGTTTCTAGATAGTATACAATGGGTTTTGAAAAATTTCACTCCTTGTGGCTTGGGCTTTTGATATGCTTGAAATATACTCTGACGTTAAAAGTTTTGGGTGCCCAATGGAAGAGCTGCCTGTGAGCCCTATATATCCTGATAACTACCCTCTCTGGCATTATTTTTAACATCTTGATTTGTTTTAAGCTTCTCTGTGATACTTTATTTTTGCTGTTTTCTTTTCTTCTGCTATTCTCTTTCAAAGTCACTTATTTTCCCCTCTTTTCCCTTGGTATTCCCCATTAGTAACCTGCCCTTTGTTTCTGTTACTCCCTGTCTTTCAATGTAAATGAAAACTGGGGAATTGTAAAATGCACTGTCAATTTGCTATTGCCATTTTTCACCACCGACTTGCCCTTTGGAACTCTCCCATAATTTCTCGCTTTTCTACCACACAGCATTCCTTCACCAGTCTCTCAAAAATGTCATTAATTGGACTTGAGGTTTCCTCACTTAATCTTTTTCACTTCATGCTTGGTATCCCTGTCTACAAAGCATTTTGGAATATTTATTTTAAAAAGGAACACTTTAGCTTGCACGTTGTATTTTAAGATTTTATAGAGATTCATCCAACCATTGATTGATTCATCTCTACATAAGGTGCGGGATACTCCGAAAACCGGCGCGATGGCCGGGACCCGGCGCCAAAAATGGCGGGATCACTCCGGCGTCGGGCCCCCTCAAAGGTCACGAAGTCTCCGGGCCCGAATGGGCTAGCAGCGGCCAACCCTAACGCTAACCCAACCCTAACCCTAATGTGCTGCGCACCTCTGCCAATATACCCGCAACCGCTGTTGTGTAGTCATATACCTGTCTAACACTGTTGCCCTTTACCCCTGCCACCCACCCGCCCGCCCCCCCCACAGGATAAGCATGCACACAACAACAGGGAGCGTCAGAGGACTGGAGGGGGCACAGCTAATGAGAGACCACTCACCGTCCATGAGGAAAGGGCCCTGGAACTGGCAGGCGGACCTGAGGACCGGGAGGTTGCCGATGCAGCGGTCGGGGGCCTGCCAGCAAGTGAGCCACCCACGGCCCTACCCCCTCCCCCATATCCCCCCTCCCCCATATCCTCCATATCCCCCGATCAACGCCCGCATGTCTAACCATGCATGCTGTATTGTGAATTGCAGGATCAAACGTCAAGGCACCCGTCCCCGCGGATGCTAACCGCCCGCAGGATGCCCGAGGGTGGCAACGAGAGAGGGAGAGACCCGACCCCTCTGGCGTGCGACGCCCGTAGGACGCCGCAGGGCGGCCACGAGAGAGGCAGTGTCCTGGAGCACCACGGAGACGACGCCCCCGTCTCGTGCGGGTGCGGCGACGCAGGCGTGTGACACCCAGCGATGAGGGGAGCAGCCACAGGCCCCCGTCGCAGCCGAGCCAGGACACTCCTACCCAGGACACTCCTACCCAGTAAGAAGTCTTACAACACCAGGTTAAAGTCCAACAGGTTTGTTTCAAACACGAGCTTTCGGAGCACGGCTCCTTCTTCAGGTGAATTCGGAGCCGTGCTCCGAAAGCTCGTGTTTGAAACAAACCTGTTGGACTTTAACCTGGTGTTGTAAGACTTCTTACTGTGCTCACCCCAGTCCAACGCCGGCATCTCCACATCATGACTCCTACCCAGGACATCCTTACCCTGGATAGCCCTACCCAGGACACTGACACACATGAGACTGGAAGACAGGACAGTGACACACTGCGGACAGGTGGAGGCGAGGCGCCACCCCAGGGGACCATGGACTCGGAGTCTGACGATGCACATGCCACAACGCCACTGCTTTCTCCAACACCCTCCACCATCGCAGAGACATTCACCTCGGTTGGGCACTTTAGTGATGAGGCTTCTGGTACACTCATTGGTGCGCACAACACTGCCATGCCGGTGCAGCAGATGGAGGTAGGAGCAGCAGAGGGGCTGGGAGGTCGGAGGACATCCTGGTGCAAGCAAACATCTGCCGCCCAGACGGGTCCCGGGTTACTGGAGTTACCACACCCACCCATAGACCCGATGCAGCCACCAAACCTGGGACAAAGGAAGAGGATGATGGCTGGCTTGCAGCGGCTGCAGACGCAGGTGGAGGAGTCCACCCGTGTCCAGGAGCTGGGAGTGGTGCCGGTCATGCGTGCCACCCAGGCCGAAACCGCACGGGTGGTGTCCGCGGTGGAGGCAATGGGTGCGACGGTGTCAGACATAGGGAGCAGGAAGCGAGGCCTGGGGCGTTCCGTGAGGGCGGTGTGTGTGGCCCAGGACATGGCTTCCCTCTCACAGGAAGCCATGAGCCAGAGCCAGCGGCAGATGGCAGAGGCGCTCAACGCCGTGGCCCTGTCTCAGCAGGCCATGGCCCAGTCTCTGCAGGCAATGGCCCAATCTCAGCAGGCCATCGCTGAGGGCATCGGCACCATTGCCCAGGTGCTGGTCGGCGCGCCCAGACACAGACAGGGATAGCCAACTCCCTCAGCTCCATGGCTGCAAACCTGCAGACCCTTGTCGATACCAGCACGGGCCTCCAGGACTGGCAGCGCCAGGTGTCGGGGGAGGGGGCATCGGATGGCCGGTCCGTTCGCACCCCCGACCCATGTAGAGGCTCGGGGGCCATCAGACACCCCGAGGGAGGAGGAGGTACTGGGGTCCGTCCCGGGTCCCCCTGTCGGGGAGGTCCCGGAACACGGCGGCACCTCGGACACCCCCCTTCCGTCCCAGGTGCATCTGGTGGGCAGCGGGTAAGACAGGCTGGCAGCTCGCCATCCCAGTCGCCCGAGCCGCAGCCTGGCCCATCTAGGCCGCAACGTCCCAGGAAACGACCGCCAAAGGGATCACGAGTCACAGGGCAGGAATCCACCTCCAGTCCTGCTGTACCGTCTGGGGAACCACCTAGGCGTAGTCAAAGGGTCCGTTCGGCCAAACCATTAGGCACTGAGTAAGTTGGTACAGGTGCAGGGCACAGACGAGTTTTAGGGGCTAAGGCACGTGTATGGACAGTTTGTAATTAAAATCACTTCCACACCTACAGAAGCTGTCTTTGTGTTCTGTCCGAAGTGTGCGGGGGTGTCATGTACGTTGAGCGCCAGTGTGTGTGTGTGAGAGGTGGTCTTATGTCGGCCCCAGGTGAGTGTGCCCCCCCTCCACCTGGGCCGCCCTCTCCATCATCCCGGGCAGAGGATGGGACCATGCGCTGCAGTGTCACGGCCGCATGCAGTGATGGTCCGGGTGGATGGTGGTACTGTGGCCATGGGTCAGACATTGTCCAACGATGTGGAGCCAGGAGCTCATAGCAGGGCGGGTTGTCATCATCCTCCATGGCCTGCAATAGACACGCTTCCACCGGCGACCGTGTGAGCCCGGCCCGTTGTGCTGCAGGTGGATGTGCAATGGAGGGGTGGTGTGCATGCGGGTGGGGTGGGGGTAGTTGGTGGTGAGTGGGGTGGGGTGGGGGTGGTTGGTGGCGGGTGGGGGGGGGGGTTAGGGTGTTGGTGCTGGGTGGGTCAGGGGGGGGTTAGGGCGTTGATGCTGAGTGGGTCGGGGGGGTTAGGGTGTTGGTACTGGGTGGGTCAGGGGGGGTTAGGGCGTTGATGTTGAGTGGGTCGGGGGGTTACGGTGTTGATGCTGGGTGGGTTAGGGGGGGTTAGGGTGTTGGTGCTGGGTGGGCGGGGGGTGAGGCTGGTCGAATGTTGCCATGGTGTGTGGTATATGGCCATACTCGCCGATTCACACGTCCCCTAGTCAGTGAACCGGGCGGCTATCTTTCCCGTGCCGGCTGGCCCAGCCCTGACCATTGCCCCCATCTCACTCATCTGGGAAGGTCTGCGCCTCTCCCTCCTGCTCCTCCACTCCCCCTTCCTCTGCCTGCGGCACATCGCTCCTCTGCTGGGCTATGTTGTGCAGGACACAGCAGACCACAATGATGTGGCCGACCCGATCTGGCGGGTACTGGAGGGTGCCCCCAAAGATGTCCAGGCCACCTGAAATGGCATAAAGGGCGTCTGTCACTGCCCGGATGCACCGGTGTACCGATGTCTGCGAGATGCCGGACAGGTCCCCACTCGGTGCCTGGAATGACCCCGTGGCATAAAAGTTCAGGGCCACCGTAACCTTGACGGACACGGGGAGAGGGTGTCCTCCCCCAGTGCCACGCGGTGCCAGGTGTGCCAGCAGGTGGCAGATGTGTGCCACGGTTTCCCGGCTCATCCTGAGTCTCCTCCTGCATTCCCGGTCCGTGAGATCCTGCAACGACGAAAGGAGCCGGTACGCACGGGGCCTCCCCGGGCGTCTCCGTCGCCGTGGCGCCATAACGTCCTCCACCCTCTCCTCGTGCTCCTCCTCTTCGTGCTCCCCCGCCTCCTCCTCCTCGTCCTGTCGGGCGGGTGGCACTCCAGCCTGCCCCTCTGCAGCATGCTCCTATGCGCAGCCTGCGCCGCCTCTCTGCCACACTCCTTCTCCTCCTCCAGGGCAACATGTAGAATAGTGGCTGCCGCCACGGTGGCCAACATGCTGGCTGATCAGAAAACATGACGGCCTGCGGGGGGTGGGGGTTGGGGGGGGGGGATCGACAACATGTCATCATTGCCCGTACCACCCGCTCCCTCAGGAAGCCAGGTGCCATGGGCTGCATGGGCGCGACTGTGGGAGGGTGGCACCTGGCCAGGCGGACGACCTCCCTCCCCCCCGCCCCCCTTTCCCGGCACTGTTCCACCCCACCCTCTCCGGTACTCGTACTCTTCCTCCACTCTCCGGTACTCGCACTCTCCCCCCCTCCCCGCAATCTTTCCCCCCCCCCCCCCCCCTTGCCCGGCACTGTCCCTCACCCCTCGCCCTCACTGCCCCTCATCCCTCACCCCCACCTCTCCGGCACTCGCTCTTCTCCCCCAATCCCGGCACTCTTTCCTCGCCCCCCATCCCTGGCACACTCCCCCCCTCTCGCCGGCACTCGCTCTCTCCCCCCTCTCCGACACTGTCCCTCACCCCCCCCCTCTCCGGCACTGGCTCTCTCCCCCCCTCTCCGATACTCGCACTTTCCCTCCCTCTCCGGTACTATCTCTCTCTCTCCCCTCTCCGGTACTCGCACTCTCCCCCCTCTCCGCTCCCTCTCCCCCTCTCCGGTACTCGCTCTCTCTCCCCCTCTCCGGTACTCACACTCTCCTCCCCTATCCGGCACTGTCCCCCCCTCTCCAGTACTCGCACTCTCTCTCCCTCTCTCCGGTACTCGCACTCTCCCCCCCCTCTACGGTACTCGCTCTCTCCCCCTCTCCAGTACTCGCTCTCTCCTCCCCTCTCCGGTATTCGCACTCTCCTCCCCTCTCAAGCACTATCCCCCCCCCTCTCCGGCACTCGCTCTCTCCTCACCTCTCCGGTACTCGCTCTCTCCTCCCCTCTCCGGTACTCGGTCTCTCTCCCCCTCTCCAGTACTCGCTCTCTCTCCCCCTCTCCGGTACTCGCACTCTCCCCCCCTCTCCGGCACTGTCCCCCCCCCTCTCCGGTACTCTCTCTTCCCTCCCCCCTCTCTGGTACTCTTTCACTCCCCCTCTCCGGTACTCTCTCTCTCTCACTTTCTCTGGCATTCGCTCTCTCTCCCCCTCTCCGGCACTTGCTCTCTCTCTCCCTCTCTGGTACTTGCACACTCTCCCCCTCTCCGGTACTCTCTCTCTCCTCCACTCTCCGGTACTCGCACTCTCCTCCCCTCTCCGGCACTATCCCCCCCTCTCCGACACTCGCTCTCTCCCCCCTTCTCCGGTACTCGCACACTCTCCCACTCTCCGGTACTCGCTCTCTCCCCTCCCCTCTCCGGTATTCGCACTCTCCTCCCCTCTCAAGCACTATCCCCCCCCTCTCCGGTACTCGCACTCTCCCCCCTCTCCGGCTCCCTCTCCCCCTCTCCGGTACTCGCTCTCTCTCCCCCTCTCCGGTACTCACACTCTCCTCCCTATCCGGCACTGTCTCCCCCTCTCCAGTACTCGCACTCTCTCTCCCTCTCTCCGGTACTCGCACTCTCCCCCCCCTCTACGGTACTCGCTCTCTCCCCTCCTCTCCGGTACTCGCTCTCTCTCCACCTCTCCGGTACTCGCACTCTCCCCCCCGCTCCGGCACTGTCCCCCCCCCTCTCCGGTACTCTCTCTTCCCTCCCCCCTCTCCGGTACTCTTTCACTCCCCCGCTCCGGTACTCTCTCTCTCTCACTTTCTCTGGCATTCGCTCTCTCTCCCCCTCTCCGGCACTTGCTCTCTCTCTCCCTCTCTGGTACTTGCACACTCTCCCCCTCTCCGGTACTCTCTCTCTCCTCCACTCTCCGGTACTCGCACTCTCCTCCCCTCTCCGGCACTATCCCCCCCTCTCCGACACTCGCTCTCTCCCCCCCCTCTCCGGTACTCGCACACTCTCCCACTCTCCGGTACTCGCTCTCCCCTCCCCTCTCCGGTATTCGCACTCTCCTCCCCTCTCAAGCACTATCCCCCCCCCTCTCCGGCACTCGCTCTCTCCTCACCTCTCCGGTACTCGCTCTCTCCTCCCCTCTCTGGTACTCGGTCTCTCTCCCCCTCTCCAGTACTCGCTCTCTTCACCCCTCTCCGGTATTCGCTCTCCCCCTCCCCCTCTCTCCGGTACTCGCTCTCTCACCCCCTCTCCGGTAGTTGCTCTCTCCCCCCCCTCTCCGGCACTGTCCCCCCCTCTCCGGTACTCGCTCTCTCCCCCCCTCTCCGGTACTCGCTCTCTCCCCCCCCCCCCCCCCACCACACTCCGGTACTTCGCTCTCTTCCCCCCCCCCCCCCCTCTCCGGTACTCGCTCTCTCTCCCCTCTCCGGTACTCTCTCTCTCTCCCCCTCTCCGGCACTCGCTCTCTCCCCCCCTCTCCGGCACTCGCTCTCTCTCCCCCTCTCCGGTACTCTCTCTCTCTCCCCCTCTCCGGTACTCTCTCTCTCTCCCTCTCCGGTATTCTCTCTCTCTCTCCACCTCTCCGTACTCCGCACTC